>NW_027185665.1:13463272-13503839 GCF_028583685.1 Petaurus breviceps papuanus | reverse complement strand
AAAGAAAGAAAGAAAGAAAGAAAGAAAGAAAGAAAGAAAGAAAGAAAAAGGAAGGAAGGAAGGAAGGAAATATGAAGGATTTTTTTTCAGCAAAAATGTTTCACATCTAGATGTCAAGAAGGACTGAAGAAGCGGCATTTAAAAATGAGGTATTGAGGGGGATTTAGATTTATTATTTTGCCTTGGAAAGTCAGCTTTTTGGGTTGCTATGAATAATTCAGCTTCCTTCACCTCAGTATGACAACTCTTCTGCCTATCTCTGTCTACTTTATCACCTTTGTCTTTAATTTGCCTTTGCAGGTATATGCTCCAGGCAGAAAGGGACTGAGGGGTCAGGACTACTGAGTGCTGCTGTGCTGCTAATCTCTTTGCAAGTTCCTGAACCCTCCAGCTTCCCTTCCTTAGATTGGTCATCGAAATAAAAGCCTACTCATACAGCTGATGGAAGGTCAATTTCATGTGCGAGTTTCAGAAGCCTAAGAGGAAAGATGATAAACCATGTTCCCCTCAGTCTTAAAAATTTTGTTTAACTCACCTCTGTGAAACCTTTCAAGATTAGCTCTGCTGAGTGCCAGCTTCTATAATCACTTTATTAACACTACTATCCCTTATTCTTCTCATCTCCCCAATCATTTAACACCTGCCTTATCTCTCTGTAAAGTGTTTCTCTGTGGAACTGGAGTTCGCTGCATCAGTCAATCAACCATAAGTGTTTTTGAGAGCCATACGAAGTACAGAGTGAAAAGTCCTGAAGTTAAGCCCTGGGAGGCTGTGTGATCCTTAGGAATGAGTTCTGAACATGGAATCAAAGGACATGAGTTCAAATCTTCACTCTGCTGCTTTAAACCTATAAAATTAGGTATCAGTGTCCATATCCTTTTCAGTTTGAGATCCTATGATTGAATTCTGAGCTTCATCACTCTCTAGCTATGTAACTTTCAATAGTCACTTGATTTTTCTAAACAGCATTTTCCTTCTCTGTAACACAGTGAAAGTAATGGGATAATACTTTCATTATTCACAAAGTTGTTGTCTGGAATGCATCATATGAAGTATTATGTAATATGAGCTATCATTTTTGAGGCTCACTCCTGACACAAAGGGTGTTGATACATTTTAGAGGCCTCTCACTTATTTGGATTATTGGATTTTTGTAATTATTGCCCTCATGTAGAACCAGTCAACTTCAATAACTGACCTTCATCTAAAAGTAACTACAAATTCCTCTTAAAAGCATTCTGGTAGACAAGGCTTCAAAATATAAAGGGGTTTTGTTCATTTAATAAAGACAGAGAAAGGAACTCACCCCTTGATCCCACATATTTTAAAGACCCTTCTCTTCCAATGGGGTGCTCTCTTTTCACAGTTCCCATACTACTCCACTCTAGGTGGGGGTTCTCAAGGGGGAATGGTGTAGCGGCAAGCACCCCAAGTGTCCCCAGGGTGGCTGCCAACACAGGTTCTTAGATCTGCTTTGATAAAGGAAAGAAACTCAAAATGGGTTAACAAGCTTACTTTAATCAGTCAAACATATATTGTTTACCTCCTTCAGGGGAAAAAGGTCAGCACCCTGAACTTCAAAGTATACAGGCAGAATTATCAAGACAGAAACAGATCAAGTAGACAGCTTTCCAAACTGTCCAGCCATTACATCCATACCAAACAACATCTGGATTTCAAAGCCAGGGGGCTCTGGACAATGGCTTTCCAGAGTTTCATCTGATCAAATCACAGAACACTTCTCAAAGTGAGCCCCAAAACAAAGCCTCACATCAGGGCTTATATAGCCTTCTCCTGGCTCAGATAATGTAACAACCTTTTGGACCCACTGGCCAATCAAAAAGTAACTACTGAAAAACAAGCCTCCCACCCCAGGCTCCAGGTGCACTTTAGCCTAGGGGCAGGGAAGATCTTTAAATTTACATTCCCATTACAAATGGAAGGGTTTGATTCCTTAGGAAGTAACTATTGATTGCAGTAGATAGAGCATTGCACCTGAAATCTGGAAGACCCGAGTTCAAATACATTCTTGAAGGTCACAATGTGACCTTGAAAAGTTATTTAACAGCTGTTTGACTCAGTTTCCTCAACTGTAAGATGAGGATAATGATCACATCTTCCTCCCAGGGTTGCTATCAGGATCAAATGAGATCTAATTGATAAAATGCTTAGCAGAGTGCCTGGCATGTATTAAGTGCTTGATTCCCTAGACAACATGCTTCATCCTTCTTTTATCAACAGTATTTTTCTTGTTGGTTCTACATTGCTTTGTCCCACACCCTCCTCAATTCTGGACAAGTTTCATGGGTCCTTCCCATTGATATTAATATTCTCCCCCAAAAAGCATTATGGACACTTTTTATTATTTTTGAGATCTTCATTTCTACTACTTTGCTTCCCTAAACTCAGTTCTCCTCCATTGAAAGATGCCATTGAGCCTTTGGACTGTTGAGGAAAGATAGTGGAGCCCCATGTGTTGGTATCACAGATTTTTCCTGTTTCTGGGGCATCATGTGCCTCAAATCTATGAAAAGATTTTTTTTTTCATAGATTTTTTTCACTACCTTATACCTAATTTACACAGCTCTGATCTCCACAGAGATCGGATGTCCAGGAAATTATTTTATGGCTGACAGATTTAGAGTTATTTACCTCTTTCTTATGCCAGCACCTGGATTGAATACTTTCTGTTCACACCCTTTCCCACTCAATCATCAGTAATTCAGAAAGTCATTCCTGAACTCCTGTCTCTTGTCTTCCTCTGGAGCAATTGGTAATCCAAATTACTTCTTTAAAATATATACATGCAATAGAGATTAATGTATTGTGAACACTTAGCCATATGTAGATATTCTATAATTGGTTTCAGTCTGCTATATACATTTTTCGGGCTCTTTCTTCAACTGCTTCCATCAGGGCGTCTGTTGAGAGAGAAAACTGTAAGAGGAGAGGTTTTAGGCCCTTCAAAATAAGCTCAAAATCTTGCAACATGAAACACACTTCAGGATAGAGAACCTCTGGCATGCCAGCATCAGTGCCATAATATCTGCGTTTCATAGCCTCTGCATTGATGCCTCAGGGAGAAAAGACCGATCTAGTGGAGAAACCTTTGGGACTCAGCCCAGTGGTGGCTGAGATAGGGACTGATGCTTTAGGGCATGAATTTGTTGGAGCCAATGATATATTAAAACTGTCCTATTTGAGCCTTCCCTTACCAAAGACAGAGGTGGGAGAGGAGAGAGTGTGTCCCCAAGATATTGGGGGAAAACTTTTGCACATTTGAAACAGTTTTCAAAGAAAATACCTAAATGATATAAGTTGTTAAATGGAACTGAAATTATATGCACTGATACTAAGCAGAGAGTGAACACAATTGGTGAATGTTGAAGCCAATAGCATGAAGCGTGCCTTATTTATTTTATTTTTATTTTATTTTTTTGTCTTTTTGGAAGGGGGAAGGTAGGGCAATTGGGGTTAAGCGACTTGCCCAATTATACACAGCTATTTAATTTTAAGTGTCTGAGGTTGGATTTGAACTCAGATCCTCCTGACTCCAGGGCCATTGCTCTATTCACTGTACCACCTAGCTGCCCCCGAAAATGCCTTTAGAGAGATTCCCTTAGAGTGCCCTTAACATCCCAAAGGACAGTATAGTCCTCCTGGTTCTGGGAAAGTGAACCAAAGCATAGTTGCTACACTTAGAAGATATTGAATCTATTCTGGAGATTTAATTGAATCAGGAGACTGAGAATCCAGCCATTGACATAGTTTCCTTTGTCTCTGGAATAAAACCTATCTCAGATCTGAGGGGCTGGAGTTCTTCCCTCAGGCTTCAGGCTGAAAATCAGCAGCATGATCAACAATGACACAGGAAAGTTTGTTGATGGAATGAACTGTAGCCTCTATGAACATCCTTTGGCTGTGCTGAATGTTCTCCCCCTGCTATGTCTAAATAAACCTCTATTTTTAAACTGTTAGATGGGCTACAAGTGTCTCATTTCATTCCAGTCATAGATCTGAGCTGTCTTCCCAAGGGTCAAACTGTCTTCTTCCATTCTCTGGTTCTATGTGCATTTCTGCAAATTGAATGGTAGAAAAAAGAATCCTATAATCTGAGAGAAGGAACTGCTCCCAATCAAATACTGGAGGCATGAAGGTACCACCTTGTAGGGACATGGTACCCTATAATTTTCTTTGCTTATCAGAAGTACCTCCAACACCTTTAGACCACCAAATATCTCAATCAACAAGAGATCGAATGGGCATTTTCCCCCATTAGGTTCAATTTTAATTTCACCTGAGTTTCCAGAAATCACAGACTGAAAGCAGATAGTATCTCAAAGAATTATGATCTTGATCATCGGATGAATTAATCCCCTCAATGAGCATTTTAAAAGCCATAAATCATAGGATCATAAGTACAGCCTTAGAAGGGAACTGAGAAGTAATTTTATCCAATTTGCCCATTTCACAGACACTATATCTAAATCTCAGAAAAATGGTATGTTTTGCTGAGGATCAAAGTCAGTATGTGGAAGTCAGAATTTTATTTCACATCCTCTGCCTCTACTAAACTTCAACTAGAATCAGTAAAGGTAGTTCACCACTGACAGGTAAAAGATGTCCAGATTCAGATCCAGTGTTCTGTCTGGTACCTGTACCTGAGGTTGGCAGAGGGAAAGGTGATACTCAGTTTCTAATCAATTTTAAGACTCTTGGATCTATCTCCCTATTCCTCTCTCTAGGTGAGTCAATTTATTTCTGCCACAGTATCCTGGTGGCAAACCAAAGGCTTTGTTTGAGGCATTATATATGATTGGTCATAATCCTCTATTAATTAAACAATATTTTCAATTCCAAATTATTTCCCTCCCTTCATTCTATTCCCCACCCATTGAGAAAGCAAGAAATATGAAATCTATAACACATATGAAGTCATACAAAACATTTCCATATTAACCATGATGCGAAAAAAACCATGAAAAAATATGCTTCAATCTGCTCTCAGAGTTAATCATTTCTCTTTCTATAGGTGGATAGCATTGCCCATGAATTTCTCATGACTGCTTCTGACCCAATGTCAGTGACTTCGTCATCCAGGTCAGCATAAACCCTTTCTCTCTTGCCATCTATAGCAGTAACATTTGACACAAACTTGCTCCAAGTCCAAGGGAACAATGGCATCTTTGTGGTTGTTGAACATAAACCAAGATGATTTATTTTCCTCTCTGTGCTAAAACTTTCATTATGGTTGAAGCCACTCTTTGTTCCTATAGGAAAATTTCTCATTCCATAGCCTTTCCTTTTATATTCTATCCAATTGTAAAACCAAGATTGTCTTGAATTTTTGGACTTCTTATTCATCAGTCAACATGTATTTATCAAGCACCCACTATGTGGAAGGCACTGTGCTAGGCACTGAGCATGCAAATTTAGGGAATGAAGCAATCCCTTCTTGCAAGGGACTTCCATTATAATGAGAGAGACAAGAACAAATAAAAGAAGACTAAATGCAATACAGTTTTTCATAAAAGGTAGTTTCAGAAAAGGAACAAACAATTGAGGGAATCAGAAAGGTTTCAAGTACAAAGTAGAGATGGAGATGAGTCTTGAAAGAAGAGAGGGATTCTGTGAGGCAGGACTGAGGGAAAATTCATTCCAGGAATAAGAAAAAAACAGCTCAAAAGTGGGGAGACAGGAGATGGCGTATTATGTGTGAGGAACAGAAACAAGACCCATTTGGCTAAATTGTATAGTAGATAAGGGGGAATAATGTATAGTAAGGCTGAGAAGGGTAAAAATTATGAAATGTTTGAAAAATTAAACCAAATTTATATTTGATTATAGAGAGAGCAGGGAGCTGCTAGAATATCTTGAGTAGGGGACTGACTGGTCAGGGGAATGAGATGGTCAGATCAGTAAACAGGCAAATCACTTTGACAGCAGTGTAGAGGATGAACTCAAGTGGAAAGAGACTTGAAGTAGGGAGACCAATTAGGAGGCTATTTCAGTAATTTGGTGAGAGGTGATAAGACTTGAATTAGGGTTGTGGGGAGCAAAGGGAATCAGATGGGAGAGGTATTTTGGAGGTAGAAATGACAAGCATTAAACAGTTATCTACAGTTAATGACTTAGATGAGAGCTGATGGATTATTTACATTGCATTATATGGGCAGACGAAGGCACCAAAAAACAGGAGATGGAGTGCCATCTTACCTCTGGGCAGACCTTCAGTGAAGGTGAACAGTTTTGACCCTTTTCCTACAAACCTCCTCCCTTCAACCACCTTCACTCTACCTAGAAGCTTACAGAAAGTGTGGAAATCCTCTTCCCTTTCACTGAGCCCATGTGGCTCATCAACTGAGGCTTCCTTCTTCAAGCAGTATTGACTTAATTTTCTACTAATATCAACCCCATATAACAGCCTCTGAGTTTTCTCCTCCCACTTCTAATCATAGATCAATAGGAAGCACATATAGTTCTACAGATCTGACACAGAAACTATGGAGCTACATGTAGAGATGAGTTATCTCACAAGGGTATAGACCAAAATAGAGGATATGGAAGGGAGAATGTAATGTACATACCTTAGAATTTGTAGATTTTTTTCAAGAAACCCCTTCAATCAGGGGCAGTTGGGCAGCAGTGAATAGAGAACCAACCCTGGACCTGAATTCATATCCAGCCTCAGACAGTTGACACTTACTAGCTTGTGACCTTGGGCAAGTCACTTAACCATAATTGCCTTGCCTTCCCCCCTCAAAAAAAAAGAAAAGAAAAAGAAAGAAACCCATCCAATCAAGTCATAGCCTTGAAGTTGGCCTTGAGGTCCAGGGAGATGTTCAAAGGAGGGGTGTGTATGTATGTATGTATGTATGTATCTCTCTGTGTATACTCACAAAGGTGCAGACTTAGGGATATAGTTGACTTAAAAGTATGATTGGCAGACATCAAATCATTCGTGATCATATTAACATGTCAATGCTTCACTAGGATTGAGATTGGAAACAGCTATCATTAAAGAAGAACAAAAAACAAAACAAAACAAAATTGAGCCTTTAGAAAATCATGCTGAGACAAAATGACAACGTCCCTTGAAACTCCCTATATTTGACCACCTAATGTGGTAGAGATTTCTTGCCTGAATCTCTGCACCTGCAAGCATTTTTCCTGTTTATCTTAACTTTATTGATCTCTGGGCTATGGTGACATTCTATTACCAACTTGACCTGGCTTTTGATCTACTCTTGTTTACATCCTACTATTTACTCCTCCTCTGTCTGTTCCTAGACTAAATCTTCCTTGTGTGGGTCAAATGCTTGCATAATGAACAACATTTGATGGTCCTACTTTGGATAAAATACGAATACGACTAAGATACTACTTGGACCCTGCCTCTGATCCACCTTGTTCATCATTTCACAAACTAGTGCTTTGGCCTTTTACTCAGACTCTGTTTCTACCTTAAGATATCATTGCTGCTTGATTTTCAATCACTCCATTAAGGAAAACACCAGGAAGATGTCTGGGTTCCCACAAGAAAAAGGTGAAGGTTTGCCTGTCAGAGTTGGGGGACCCAGGAATGGAGCCTCTTCATTCAATGGTGTGGGAGTGATATAAAGGTTTTATGACTTATAGTCTTTGCAATTCCCCTTTCTTCAAGCAAATTCTAGTTCTACATCTTCCTAAATAATTTTTATTATTGTCCGTGTCACAGCATAAGATGAGCAGTATAGGGGAGTAAGAGGAGGAAGTTTATACAAAGACTGTAATTCCAGGCTAAAGAGAATGAATTTTATCTCTTAGGGAATGGGCTACCATTGAGCTTTTCTTTTCTTTTCTCTCTTTTTTAGCAGAGGAAAACATTATGTAAATGACATTTAAGAAGATTTCTCTTATGTGGACCTTATCCCTTTGGGGGTAAGAGTGGTGTTGGGGACAGAGAGATCAATAAGGAAGCCATTGTAATGATTCAGTCCTATAGTGATAAGGGTTTGCATTAAATTATAAAGGTGGAACTGGAAAGGAAGGAATTGATATTAGAGATATTACCAAAGAAGAATTAATAGAACTTGGTGATTTTTCAGTATTAGAGGCTACAACAAAAAGCATTTTTCTGGGGAACAGCTGTTAGAGATGTATTTTCTTTGTCTTGTTTTCAGAGGGAGTGAAGAGTGCTAGGGAAGAACGGACAAATTAAAAATAAACACAAAACCCCCTTTTGTGTTATTCCCCTAAATATGCCAAAAAGAATGAAAATATGTTGGGGCGGGGTGATAATCAGAAGCGACAATGACTGACTGCCAAGGGAAGAGATCCAACTACATTGACATGTGCACTCAGGTTTGAGATTTGAGAATTGTTCAGTCTCAGAAATGCCTTTTGAGCCAAGAACAAAGCCTTAGAGTTCCAGAATGAGAGGGTGTGAAGTGGCTTTTATCCTTAATGATTTTATAACTGATGGGAAGTTGTTTTAGTGGTCTGAAGAAAAGCTTTCCCCCCACAACTTAGAGTTATCAGATTAAGTGTGCTATTTTGGTATTAGTGGAGTTAGAGCACCTCAGTGCTATCAACACTTAAAGGGCCAAGGATTCTAGTTTCAACTTTGCTGTGATTTACATTGTAGCCTCTAAACTTTCCATGTGGGAGTGATGTGAAGCAGGAAAAATAGGGAAGATTTTGAAGTTAGAAGATCAGGGTTCAAATATTGGCTCTGAAGGAAGTAGTCAAATGGGGAGAAAATTGTATAAGAGGTTTAAGGTTTAATATTCAAGATAGATAGCTAGCTAACATCTATAGATCTATCATCTATCTATCTATCTATCTATCTATCTATCTATCTATCTATCTATCTATCTATCTATCTATCTATCTATCTATTTTTGTTTAGTTATTTCAGCTGTTTGACTTAATGACCCCATTTGACGTTTTCTTTGCAAAGATACTGGAATGTTTTGCCATTTCCTTCTCCAGCTCATTTTACTGATGAAGAAACTAAGACAAACAGGGTCAAGTGACTTGCTCTTTGTCACACAGCTAGTAAGTGTCTGAGGCTAGATTGAACTCAGGAAGATTAATCTTCCTGATCTTAGGCCTGAGACTACCCACTGAGTCACTTAGCTGCCACTTTATATTTACATAGTTATATAGATAAATATAGATATACATCCATAACTACTCTTTCTCTCCCATCTCTCTTGCTTTCTTCATCTCTTATTCTCTCTTTTTGTCTCTTTCTCTCCATATCTGTCTCTCTTTCTCTCCAAAAAACATTTTCCAATATTAAATTGCCAAAGGATATATACAGTTCTCAAAAGAAGATTGTTAAATATTAACAACCATATAAAGGAATGTGCCAAAATACTAATGATGAGAGAAATTAAAATGAAAAATTTCATTCTACACCCAACAAATTGGTAAAGATAACAAAAGAAAGAAACACATTATTTTGGAAGGACTGAGACATAATAGGCACATACTAGTGTGATGTTGGAATTGTGCAAATGACTAACTAAAATGTCCATGTACTTTGTGACCCAGAGACTCTGTTATCAGGCTTATGGTCCCAAAAGGCCATTGATGGAAAATAAAATCTTTATATATGTATCAAGATATTTGTAGCAGCACCTTTTGTGGTAGCAAAGAATCAGAAAAAAAAGATGTCCATTGATCAGGGGATAGCTAAATAAATTGTGGTACAGGAAAGTAATGGCATTTTACAGTGTTGTAAGAAACTACAATGTGATGAATAGAGAGAAACATGAACACATTTACTCAACTTATGCAGAGTGAAGTATAGGCAAGAAAACAATATATATGTACATATGTATGTGTATGTATATGTATATGTATGTGCATGTGTGTGTATTAAAACAAAATAAAGTGAATCACTCCAAAATACAATGGAATGCTGAAAAAAAACTACAAAAGAAAGTATATCTCTAAAGAAGGGAATTGAGAAGACATCTCCACCCTGCTCGATTACAGAGCTGAGGGGCCCATGGGCATGACACATTGCCTGTACTGACTTGTATTAGCAGGTTGATGGCATTGAGTGGAAAGGGTTGAGGTGATAGATGTTTGACAGAATCACATGCTAATACAAGTCAGATGTTTGACCATTTGAAAACAGAAATTTCAGGAGAATGCAAAAGTCCATCTTGTTGTTTTTTTTTCCTGAGATACTACCATAGATTCCTTTTTCAGGGACAAAAAAGATCAAAGCATGGAATGGGAGGAAAATAACAAAGTCAGAACTCCTGCATCAAAAGCTCCCAAGAAAAAAATAAACTGGTTACAGGCTATGGAGGAGCTCAAGAAGGATTTTGAAAACCAAATAAGAGAAGTGGAGAAAAATTGGGAAGAGAAATGATAATGATGCAAGAAAATCAAGAGAAGTGAGTCAACAGCCTGACTGAAGAAAATAACACCTTAAAAATAGACTAACCCAAATGGCAAAAGAGGCCCAAAAAGCCAATGAGGAGAAGAATACCTTAAAAAGCTGAATTTGCCAGATGGAAAAGGAATTTCAAAAACTCATTGAATAGAATAATTCCTTCAAAATTAGGTTGGAGCAAATGGAAGCCAATCACTTTATGAGTAATCAAGATACTATAAAACAGATCCAAACAAATGAAAGAATAGATGGCAATGTGAAATATCTCATTGGGAAAACCATTGACCTGGAAAATAAATTCAGGAGAGATAATTTTAAAATTATTGGACTACCTGAAACTCATGATTAAAAAAAGAGCCTAGACACCATCATTCAAGAAATTCTCAAGCAAAATTGCCCTGATGTTTTAGAACCAGAGGGCAAAATAGAGGTTGAAAGAATTCACCAATCACATCCTGAGAAATTTTCCAAAAAGAAAACTCCTAGGAATATTATAGACAGTTTTCAGAATTCCCAGATCAAGGAGAAAATATTACAAGCAGTCAGGAAGAAACTATTTCAATATTATGGAAACACAATCAGGATAACACAAGAACTAGCAGCTTCTAGATTAAGGGAATGAAGGGCTTGGAAAATGATATTCTGGAGGTGAAAGGAGCTAGGATTAAAACCAAGAATCACCTACCCAGCAAAGCTGAGTATAATGCTTCCAGGGAAAATATGGTGATTGAATGAAATAGAGGATTTTCAAGCATTTTTGATGAATAAAAGAGAAGTGAACAGAAAATCTGAATTACAAATACAAGAAACAAGAGAAGTATGAGAAGGTAAACAGAGAAAAGGAAACATAAGGAACTTATTAAAGTTGAACTATTTACATTCCTACATGGAAAAATGATAATTGTAACTCATAAAACCTTTTTCATTATGAGAATGTGTAAAACTAATTTTTTCTTTTACATGCAACTGGGAAATAAAATATACAGGCACCAGAGTATAAAATCCATCTTGCTTTACTAGAAAGTTGGGAGTGGGGGTCAGTGAAGATAGAAGATAGAATAGATTGGAGGAAGGGTTATTCAGTAGGCTAGTTACTTTTGGGTAGGGGAAAGATGGGGAGAAAAATTTGTAACTCAAAATCTTTGGAAATTAATGTTGAAAACTAAAAGTAAGTAAATATATTGGGGAAAAAAAACCTATCTGGCCTCAGACACGTTCTAAGTATGTGACTCTGAGCAACTCTCTTAGTCCCAATTGCCTCAGTTTCTTTTTCTGTCAAGTGAATTGGAGAAGGAATGGTAAAATACTCCAGTATCTCTGTCAAGAAAACCCTAAATGGCATTGATGAGGTATGGGCTCTGGGAGCCCCCTTGACCTCTCCTTGAGTTCTTGAGGTAGAGACTGGGAACCTCCCTTGGACTCTTGATTAAATCATCCCATTTGATGAGGCATTTTCATGAGGCAATAAGCCTTACATTATTGCTGAGCCCAAGCCTCTGTTACTAGATTTCCCACCCTCTGTTACTAGACTTCCCACCTATCAAAATATCAATCCACCCTTGAAATGGCCTAGCCCACCATTGTCTTTAGCCTCCAGCTACTTCCTACCCTTAATCACTCATTGATGTCATTAACTCCTCCTGAAGACCCTCCCCAAACTCCTCTGGACCACCCCTAGATTCCTCCCACAACCTTCTGTATATAAGACCCCATCTCACACCTTAGAAGTGTGAGAGTGCCAGAGAGCACCATAGAATAGTGAGAGCACTGTGAGAGCACGATAGAATGCCAGATGGGTAAGAGTGCCATAGAATAGTGAGAGCGCCATAGAATGACCTAGCACAGATTTACTCTGTGTCTAATGCGAGCGAACTTTTAATAAATTTTACTTTTTTTTTGGCTGAGAAAGCTCGAGTTGAATTCATTCAGCAGGACCCATCATGTTGGTATTTTGGGGTCTCCAGACCAATCCTAACCCTCTTAGTGGGTAATCTCTTCAGCATCACAAAATGTGGGACATTACCAGAATGACTGAACTACAACTAAGCTAGTATGACTGGATTGTAGAGCATATGGAGGGCAGCAGAGCATAAGAATGGAAAGGTAAGAAAGGGCCAGATGGAGATTTTTAAATATGAAACAATTGTCTTAAAATTTGGTCCTGGAAGTAAAAGGGAACATTGTAGAACATTGATCAGGTAAGTGAGATGGTCAGATCTACAATTTAAGAAACTAGTGGGGAGACTTGAGGCAAAGAGTCCAATTAAAAAAGATATTGCAATGGATCAGGTGAGAGGTGATAAGGGCCTGAACTAGGGTGGTGTCTATGTGAGTGGAGATAAGTAGACAAATATGAAAGATGTAGAGAAAGAAATTACAAGATATAGCAACTGTTCCATAAATGGAGTAAGTGAGAGAGAGAAGAATTGAAAAGGATACCAAGTTTGTAAACCTAGGTGTTTGGAAGGAAGGTTATCCCATCAATGGTAATGGGGAAGTTCAGAAGAGGAGAGGGATTAAGGGTGGAGGGGGAAGACAATGAGTTCTATTTTGGAATTGGAATTGCCTATAGTATATCAAATTTGAAATGTTCAATAGACAATGTTGGAAGACTGAAGGTTAGGAGAGATACAATGGATGGAAAAAACAGAGCACGGAATCATATACACAGAGATGATAATTGAAAAACACTAGCATGTAACCTCTGGGGACTTTACAGGGATAAGATGATATTCCTGCTTGCTAGACAATTTCTGGCTACTCTTGAATTTCTTATTGCTTCTCTGATCATCATAATCATCTAGCTCATTCTTCCAGTGCAGGTCATTATCACTTCATGCCAAGATTACTGGAATGTATTTGTCGATCGGTTTTCTGCCATGGTGGAGTAGATTTTGATAATCTTTATAACTACAAGGAGTAGAAAAACAAATGGGATCTATCTATCTATCTATCTATCTATCTATCTATCTATCTATCTATCTATCTATCTATCTATCTATCTATCTATCTATCTATCTATCTATCTGTGTGTGTATTTAAGAAACTCTGCAAAAGCAGCCTGAAATAACAAAGCACTTACTCAGAGTAAAGGTGTCTGCAATGAACTGTTTTATAGAATCTAATCCACATGCATTTGGCAAGGGGACTTTGGAATTGGTAGCTGGGAAATCCTGAACTTTAGAATTCTATTATGATAAATTGATGAATATATATATAAAATCGGTAGTTATCACTTAGCTGGCAGAAATGAGGATTTTGTTGATCAGCACGAGCTAGAACTGTGGTCTCTCACTGAAAGGATTTGAATCCGTAATGAGGAGCTGAGCTCAGGTATAATTCTATGAAAAGAGCTGATTAGAAGAAAGTTGCTATCCCTTTTCTCTGCACTGACCTTTGTTGCCTGGAAGAGTTGACTGGTAATAGGATGACTTTGTTACCTCTCTTTGTGCTATCACTTGTTACTGGGAAGTTGAAAGCTACTAATGTTTGACCAAAGGAGACGACCTGGAAGAGCTCTGCAAATGAGAAGCCAAAGATTCTCTGACTCTTCAAAGACTTTATAGTACTACCTTAGCAGTAAAGAGTAGGCGTCCAGCTCAGCAAAGGATGGGGCATAGGCAGCAGAGAAATGACCTTGCCCAGTGGAAAAGCAGACTCGCCCAGAAGAGATTAGAGCCACATGTTCTATACCATGGCCATGCTCACAGATAGAATTTTGTGCTGTTTCTAAGAAAAAAAAAAGAAAGAATATAAAGGCCCCAAAGTTCCAGAATTATGCGTTTCCCTGGGCACATGAGTTTCTTAAATATGTACCTCATTCAATAGTCCTTTTAAGTTTGGGTCCACTTTCACCTGTGGATATTGTGTGCATTCATAGGACAATGCCCCTCAGATTTATAGATGTAATGCCATTTTATAATTATTTTTTCTTTTTTGGTATGATAAATGTTTTGATTAAGAGTTAATGCTGTCACCTTATCTGATGTATTAAATGGGAAGTATCCTGATGGGAACCAAGGAGCTATAGTGTTAGTAAAAGTTGGGTAAACACACCACCAGGGTTACCCCAGGAATCCCCAGAATGAGTTGTAGTAGTGGTTGGGCTGCTTACTTTGGGAACCCTTAACTTTTAAAACAACACAGATGCAGGTTGAATAAGTGAGCCAATCCAGAGATAAATATGTGTGAATATGTGTGTTACACACAGAGGAAAGTTCCCTCAGGTCCTCACTCAGAATCTGTTTAGTATTGTTTTGAGCCAAATTCTAAGATTAAAATGAAAGGTCATTTAAAAAAATGAAGTTTGATCAGAAAGAGTTTTAGTTACTTGGAAAATTCACTGTATAGATAGTAGAGCTGAATAAAGGAATTATCACTATGTATGTAAATGTCTCCAGTCATTATAGACATAGGGTGGGTTGAAGATTGTTTTAGCAGACTGGAGAGAAGGGAAATATTTTTTTGATAAGTTGAAATATCCTGATGAGTCACCTTTGCTACAGAAACATTTGTGAGACTTTATATTGAATAATTATAAGTATATCATTTGTAAGGGTAGAATATTTAATAGCAAGTGATTCTAATCTCACCCTACTAGGGTGACTTTGACAGTTTCTTGCAGCTGTCTCTGGGTTGAAGTGTCTGTCCTTATTTTCCCTCTAGTGTCTCTGGGAGATACCAACATTGCAAAGCCCTAGAAAATGTGATAGCAGAAGTCATCTCCTCATTGGTTGTGCACTCCCAAGAGAAAAGTATTTGAATCCCTTATTTCTTCTGTATTAACCAATCAATTAATCAACACACATTTATTGAGCTCATAGTATATTCTAGGCCCTGTCCTAGATGCTGGGATACAAATAAAAAGAATGAAGCAATTCCTATTCATATATAATTGTGCAGAAGACAACAAGTATACATAGAAATATGCACAGAATAAGAATATAAAAAAGAAAAACAAGAGAGTTAAACATAAAGAAGTTTGTAGGGAGGCATTAGCAACATACAGAACAAATATGCTTACCCTGGATCCATGGATCCCCAAGGCATCTATGGATGGATAGATATTGGGAGATCCATGAACTTGGATGAGAATACACACACACACATACACATACACACATACAGTCACATACTCACACTTTTACTTCTAACTAAAATTGGAAATTTTCTTTAATTATAAATTAAAACCTCATCCTAAGAAAGGACAGCCTCTGACATAGAAAGTTTGTTTGTTCTGTATCTTGAAGTGAGGGGTTCTACCAAAGGTGAAGAGGGAAATACATTTTAGGCATGGGCAATGACTGGTGCAAAAGCAGAGGTCAAAGTTGCAGTGTTATAGGTGAGTAACAGAGGATGGTATAATTTGGTTGTGCCTTAGAGTGCAAGTAGATGGGTAATATGAGACTGGATACATAGCTTGGGGTCATTTTGTGAAGGGTTTAAAAAACAGAGAAGTTTATATTTATTGGTAGAGATAATAGTGAAGCATTGCATTTTATTGGGGGAGGGGAATGACATGATTAGAACAGTACTTTAGGGAAATCACTTTGGCAGCTGTGGGGAAGATGGATTGGAGCAGGAAGAGAATTGAAGCAGGCAGATGAATGAAGAGGTCACTGCAATGGTCCAGATGAGAAGCAAAAAGGATCGGAATTAAGTTGGTTCTTCTAAGTGCCTAGTACTACACTCAGCACATACTGGGTGCTCAATTAAATGTGGTTGTTGGACTGTCTGCCTCTCTCTGGGTATAATTCTGACAGTTAGCAGATAATACAATAGCTGGATTGTTATTCTCTACTCTCAAACACTGCTGTAATGGAGCCACCTGGAGTGCAGGCAGCAAAAGAGTTAGAAAACAAACCATCAGAATAAAGACATCAAAGAGGAGACTCACAATCTCACTCTAAGAGTAATTTTTTTGTTTGTGTAAACAGCTGAACATGAAAAAAGGGGCACAGATAGCAATAGAGCTGTTGCTCGTCATATTTTTGGGTCAAAACAGTCAACAAAAGCAAAGGCACTAGTCTTATATACAGGTACAACAGGTGCCATTCAGCGGTCTCTGAGTTGGAGAAAATTTGGACGGTTCATCCTAGTAGGATATTTTGGGATGACTTGGTTGGCCTGAGATGTGGACTGACTGTAGAAGTCATTCCACCTAAGTGTATCTATAGCCAGGGAAGTTAGAGCAGCCAGAAAAAGAGAACAGAGGTGGCATATAACTGAAAAATCATCTCTCTGTGACATTTGATGAATGGGCAGTGCAGAAAGAGTGTAAGCACAGAAGCCATGTGAGGATATTGATGTACATGGGCAACATGAAACCCCAAGTTCCCCTTTGGTGTGTCCCCCTTATGTGGTGTCATATATACCTCCATGATTTTCAGTCAATAGTCAATGAGCATTTTTAAGTCTTTACTATATGTCACACATCGTGCTAAACTATATAAAAGAAATATATGCAAGCTTAGTGTTTGGTCAGACATGGAAGACACCAAGTCATTTACTGCATCCTGGGCCATCATTAGTTGTCTTGATGTTTGTCCTGCCACTGGAGTTCAATGACTGTGGAAGAGAGAGTGAGGCTGACGACTTTGCTCAAGTCTGCCTCTCTTAAATCCAGTTCGAAGGCAAGCCTTTACCCATGATACCATCGGTTCTCTTTGAACATAAAGAATGAACAAGAACAACATATATACATGCATATGTACATATGGTATATAAAGAAAGTTAAAAAAAAAGACAAAAAAACCCAACATAGTCCCAGCCCTCAAGTAGCTTACATTATAGTGATTTCCCTGCCCTGGGAAGAGTGTCAGAAGAGTTACAGCATTTATACCTATGTGATGTTCTGTATGTGTTTCTGGTTATATTGCCCAGGGAGAAGAGGTAGTGCAGACAAGATTGCCCAGTGTCAGTGCATTCCTCACTGAAAACATCCTGCCCTTGTCCTAAGGGAGAGTATTAGGGTCAGAGTTATAGATTTCTGTACCACTAATTGAAAGTTCCCCAAATATCTCCTTCAATTCCTTTTCCTTTGTATTTGAAATCTCCACAATACCCATCCTTTTAGATATTGAAGTCCAAGGTCAAAACATTGTATTATGTGGAATGAGTTAGAAAACTTCCACTGTAACTGTTAATCAGACAAGCTGACCTGATACTCAACAATGTCATGAGGGAACAAAAGGAAGTTTTGTATGTTCTATAAAAAAGGGGAAAAAAGGATGTAATACAGGGATTGAACAGCAGGGTGGAGCATTGCAGTTCAGGTTTCCAGATGTCTTGGGGGAAATGAGAGCTTTGGATGCTTGGCAAATGATGAGGAGAAGTCACTGAAAGAGCTAATAAGAGGAAATGAGAACTAAAGATAAATTTGTTCCAATATCCCACTTTATGCCTTGGGCCTGCTCTTGATATTAGTAGCTATAAGTAAGGGTCATCTTCAGCTGCCACTAAACTCTGAGTCAATTTAATGTTTGTCCTCCAAGCTGAAGTTAGGTCTCAAAAATCGAAAAATACATTTTGTCAAAATTCATGGTTCTAGGTAAATTTGTCCTAACAAAAAATTATCTATTTTCTCTGTCTTCCAGGAAGGAAATTGAGCTACAATCCATCACTTCATAGAGAGAGAATAGGAAGGGTTCGGCACTGAACTTTAGGCTTTGCTTAACCTCATCAGCTTTTTAGGCCCCCAGTTCAATCAATCAATCAATCAATCAATCAACAAACAACAGTAAGTGCCTATGTTCTAGGCAGTGTGTTAGGCAGGCATAGGACATATGATGACAGGAATGAAGTAGCATGCCTCCATAAGGAGCTTGCAATCTGGCTTGGGGATATAACACATACATATATAGACAGATAAAAACAGCTAATAAAAATATCTCTTATTTATATAGCACTTTAAAGTTTATAAACTGTTCCACATGGTGTTTCATTTTTTCCCACAACTCTGTGAAGTAGGCTCTGATTATTATATCCATTTTACTGATGAGGAAACTGAAGGTGAGGGAGATTAAGTGATTTGCTCAGGGCCACACAGCTCTACATGTCTAAGGCTGAATTGGGATTCAGACCTCCATGATGTCAAGTCTAGATTTCTCAATCACTGAGCAACCTAGGTAATTTAGGGGAGGAAGGCACTAAAACAGGTGAAATCAGGAAAGGCTTCATGTACAAGGCGACTTTCTACCTGAATCTTGTAGGAAATTATAGATTCTAAGAGAACAGGTGGAGAGATTGGATTCTCCATCTGAAGGAAAATATAGGGAAAGTCAGAGACGGAAAATTTATTGTTGATTAATTGTGACAGAATGATTGAGGCACAGTGTCCATCTGCAAAGGCAATGGATGCATGGTTCAAGTGCAAAACCTGGAAGTATTTATTGAGTGAGAACAAACACACATGTGGCAGAGCAGTAGTTCTAGTCTGAGCTACTCTGAAGACTGTGTTTTAAGGAGTGATTTATATGGTTTTACCACAAAGGTATGCAGCGTACCTAGGACCAGGATATTTGTGGAAGCTCTGTCCATTTGGGGCCGGTATGAGCCAGTTTGAGCTGGTCCTGTGGCTGCTAATACAGCAGAGGTGTTCCAGGTTTAACCAGTAGACAGAAAAATCACAGCTATGTCAAACTCAAGCAGCACTCATTTTGCTTCCTCACTGGTTGATTCCAAAACCCAGGTTATTTCTGCCTTTCCTGGATAATAAGGGTACTCAAACAAATCAAGGTGATTAGTAAACTCATTATTAATTCCATTTCCACAGTACCATCAAGGAGAAACAGTAGTAAGGTCAGTTTAGTTAAATAGTAGAGTATTGAAAGAGAAAGTAATGTCCTTAAAGGACAAGGCTAAAAAAGATAGGTTGGGACCAGGTTGAAAATGATGCTAAATGCAAGAACAGAGGAGTTTTGCATTTGATTCTTAAAGCAATATGGGGTGTGGCATCGTCAGGTATGAAGTTCATTTATCTATCTATATAATTATTTATACATTTATTTATTTTAACTTCTAGTCTTTTCAAATTTTCCCCATTTAATAGTATTTTATTTTTTTCTAAATATATGTAGTTTTCGACATTCATTTGTATAAGACTTTGAGTTTCTATGTTTTTCTCTCTGCCTTCATCTTCCCCCTACTCCAAGACATCAAGCAATCTGACATAGGCTATCGATGTCCAATTATGCTAACCATATTTTTTACATTAGTCATATGGTGAAAGAAAAATCAGAGCAAAAAAAATACTTGAGAAAGAAAAACAACAATAAAAGAGAAAATAGTAAGCTTTGAACTTCCTTCAGACTCATAGTTTTTTCTCTGGATGTGGATCACGTTTTCCATTATGAATCTTTTGGAATTGTCTTAGATCGTTGTATTGCTAAAAAAAAAGCTAAGTGTATCAAAGTTGGCTGTCCTACCACGTTGCTGTTACTGTGTTGTTCTGGTTCTACTCACTTCATTCAGCATCAGTTCCTGTAAGTCTTTCAAGGTTTTTCTGAAAATTGCCTCATCATTACAACAGGATTCCATTAGATTCATATACCACAACTTGTTCAGCTATTCCCCAATTGATGGACATTCCCTCCATTTCCAATTTTTTGCCACAACAAAAAGAGCTGCTATAAATATTTTTGTACATATGGGGACTTTCCCCTTGTTTATGATTTCTTTGGGATACATAAATAGTAGTAGTATTATTGGATCAAAGGATATGCTCAGCTTTTTTTTTTCTTTTTTGGAGGGGGGAAGGTAGGGCAATTGGGGTTAAGTGACTTGTCCAAAGTCACACAGGCTAGTCTTGCATTAAATGTCTGAGGTCGGATTTGAACTCAGGTCCTCCTGACTCCAGGACCAGTGCTCTATTCACTGCACCACCTAGCTGCCCCATATGCTCAGCTTTATAGCCCTTTGGGCATAGTTCCAAATTGCCCAGAATGGTTGGATCAATTCACAATTCCACTAACAATGCATTAGTGTTCCAGTTTTCCCCACATCTTCTGCAAAATTTATCATTTCTTTTTTTTTTCATATTAGCCAATCTAAGTGGTATGAATAGTACTTCAGAGTTGTTTCAATTTGCATTTCTCTAATCAATAGTGATTTAAAGCATTTTTTTCATATGATTATAGGTAGCTTTAATTTCTTCATCTGAAAACTGCCTGTTCATATCTTTTGACCATGTATCAAGTGGAGAATGACTGGTATATAAGAAAAAACTTGACATTTAAGAAATGAAGACTTTATCAGAAACACTGGCAGAAAAATTGTTTCCCAGATTTCTTCTTTCCTTCTAATCTTGATTGCATTGGCTTTGTTTCTGCAAAACCTTTTTAATTTAATGTAATTAAAATCATCCCTTTTACATTTCATAATGTGCTCTATCTCTTGTTTGGACATAATTTCTTCTGTTCTCTATAGATTTGTCAGGTAAACTATTCCTTGCTTTCTTAATTTGCTTATGATATCACTCTTTATGTTTAAGTCATGTACTTATTTTGACCTTATCTTGGTATAAGGCATAAGATGTTAGTCTATGCCTAGTTTTTGCCATATCATTTTCCAATTTTCCCATGCGTTTTTGTGTGATTGTGAGCTCTTATCCCAGAAACTGGAGTCTTTGGGTTTATCAAATGGTAGATTACTATAGCCACTACTATGTCTTATGTACTTAATCTATTCCACTGATCCAATATGTTGCTACTTGGCCAGTACCAAATAGTTTTGATGGTGGCTGCTTTATAATATAGTTTTAGATATGGTATGGCTAGGCCACGTTTCCTTTCCTTTGTATTTTTTTTCATTAATTTCCTAGATAATCTTGACCTTTTGTTCTTCCAGATGAACTTTATTATTATTTTTTTCTAGCCCTATAAAATATTTGTTTTGGTAGTTTGGTATGGAAATAAATAAATAAATAAATTTAGGTAGAATTGCCACTTCTGTTAAATTAGCTTGGTCTACCCATGAGCAACTGATTTTTTTCCAATTATTTAGGTCTTACTCTGTTTGTATGAAAAGTGTTTTATAATTGTGTTCATATAGTTCTTGGGTTTCTCTTGGCAAGTAGACTCCCAAATATTTCATATTGTCTACCATAATTTTAAATGGCAATAATTTATGTAGGTTTATTTTATATTCTCTAACCTTTCTAAAGTTGTTAATTATTTCAAATAGTTTTTAGTTTATTCTCTAGGATTCTCTAACTATACCATTATATTATCTGGAAACAGTGATAACTTTCTTTACTCATTGCCTATTCTAATTTCTCCAATTTCTTTTACTTCTTTTATTGTTAAAACTAACATTTCTAGTACAATGTTGAATAACATGGTGATAATGGACAGCCTTGTTTCACCCTTAATCTTATTGGGAAAGCTTCTAGCTTATTATCCCCATTACATATAATGCTTCCTAATGGTTTTAGATAGATTCTACTTGTAATTTTAAGGAAAACTTCATTTATTTTTATGCTCTCATGTTTTTAATAGGACTGGGTGTTGTATTTTGTCAAAAACTTTTTCTACATCTATTGAGATAATCATGTTATTTATATTAGTTTTGTTATCGATATGGTCAATTTCACTGATAGTTTTCCTAATATTGAACCAGTCCTTCATTCACAGTACAAATCTCACTTGGTCATAGTATATTATCCTCATGATAAATTGCTGTAATCTCTTTGTTAATCTTTTATTTAAAATCCTTGCATCAATATCCATTACAGAAACTGATCTATAATTTTCTTTCTCTATTTTAGTTCTTCCCAGTTTAGGTATCAGCACCATATATGTATCATAGAAAGAATTTGGTAGGATTCCTTCTTCACCCATTTTTTTCCAAATGGTTTACGTAGTATTGGGATTAATTATTCTTTAAATGTTCAGTAGAATTCATTTGTAAATACATCTGGCCTTGGGGGTTTTTTTCTTATGGAGGGCTAGTTCAATTTCTTTTCATGAAATGGGGTTATTTAAGTAATTTACTTCCTCTTCAGTTAATCTGGGCAACTTATATTTTTGTAATTATTCATCCATTTCATTAAGATTGTCAAATTTATGTGCATACCATTGGGCATATAGCTCCTAATTATTGTTTTAATTTCCTCTTCACTGGTGATGAATTCACACTTTTTATTTTTGTACTTGAAATTTGGTTTTCTTCTTTAAAAAAATCAAATTAATCAAAGGTTTATCTATTTTATTCCTTTCCCCCATAAAACCAACTCAGTTTTATTTATTAGTTCAATAGTTTTCTTAATTTCAGCTTTATTAATTTAGTCCTGCTGTACTGTCACAAAAACAAGAGGAAAAAGTATGATTACAGAATCTTAAAACTGGAAATGGATCTTAGTATTTTTAATACACAATGTAGTAGAAAACAGAATAGAACTGCAGTCAAGAGATATGGAATCTAATCACAGTTCTGCTACTAACTAGCTATGTGACACGAAGGATATAATTTAATTATTCTGGGCCTTAGACATGAAGGGGTAGACTAAAGAATTTCTATATTTTCTTCCACCTCATATTACTACTCTTACTTCCCAACTAATACAAGAATCTCTTCTATAACATTCCTGACCAGTGGCTATGAAGCTTCTGTTTGAATACCTTGAATAGGGATGGAAAGCTCATTATCAAAGTAACACTTTTTTCATTGTTGAACACCATTAATCATTAGAAATATTTTTGTTATATTGAATCTTGACACTATTTGGTAATGAAGAGTTGAATCCATCATAGTTTTCAATACTCAGAACAGCAATATGGATTTAATCATGTAAAAGATGACATGCTTGAACTTGGTATGTGTAATAGGATTTTGTCTCCAGATTTGCAGCATTAAACTATCTCTTTGTAACTTCCACTGATTGGTTTAGCTCTGCTTTTTTGGGAAATACCAACCAGTTCTACTCCCTCTTCCACATGATAGCCCTTGCAGTATGTGAAGAAAACTATCATGTAAGCATTTATCATGCAATACTCTATCATGTAAGCATTTAAGTCTTTGCCATGCTAAACATTCTTATTTCCTAGGATACAATGGCGGAGGACCATTCAGTAAGGTCCACTGACATTAATAAAGGCACTGCGCTCTATGAGCAAAGCAGAATTGCAGTCACTCAAAAGAAATGCAAAGTGAGCAAATTTAGATTACTTCCTTCCCTTCTTTCCCTCTACTGTAGAAGGCCTTTTGTGCTTTTTCATGTGGTTTAATTTAGGCTATTCTGTCTCCGCTTTTCCTTTTCCCTCAGGACAACCCTTTTTCACCCTTTAATTATTTTTTTTTAATATCATCACATCAAAGTTAACTTATATCCACACTGTCATTCTATGTGTATGCCTTTTAACTACCCTAATGAAGATACAGTTCTCAGGAGTTACAGGTATCTTCTTCCCACATAGGGCTGTAAACAGTTTAATCTTATTGGATAGCATATATATATTTCTTTTCTGTTTACCTTTTTATGCTTTCTTGTGTCTTATATTTGAAGATCAAATTTTCTGTTCAGTTCTGATCTTTTAATAAGGAAATTTTGGAAGTCCCCTATTTCATTAGATAGCCATCTTTTCCCTTGAGAGATTATGCTCAATTTTGGTGGGTAGTTGATTCTTGGTTATAATACAAGTTCCTTTGCCTTCCAGAATGTCATATTCCAAGCCTTCTAATCTTTTAATGTAGAAGTTGCTAAATCCTGTGTAATCCTGACTGTGGCTCCACAATTTTTAAATTGTTTCTTTCTGGCTGCTTGTGGCATTTTCTCTTTGACGTGATAATCCTGGAATTTAGCAACAATATTTCTTGGAGTTTTCATTTTGGGTTCTCTTTCAGCAGATGATTGGTGGATTCTTCCAATGACTATTTCATCTTCTGGTTCTAGGATATCAGAGCAATTTACCTTGATAATTTCTTGGAAAATGTTGTCTAGGCTTTTTTGAATCATGGCTTTCAGGTAGTCCAATAATTCTTAGTTGATTTCTCCTGGATTCATTTACCAAGTCAGTTGTTTTTCTCATGAGGCATTTTACATTTTCTTCAATTTTTTTTCTTTTGATTTTGTTTGACTGATTCTTTTTTTATTTTTTTCTTTATTAATTTGTTTGCTTACTTTTAGTTTACAAGATTCAGTTCCATGATCCCTTGAGTTTCAAATTTTCTTCCCCTCCTTCTCCTTCACTCCTCTCCATGGCAGCATGCAATCAAGTATAGGATATGCAAATACTTTCACATTAGAGATTAGCCAGGTTATAAAGAAGGATTATAATGGAGGAAATGAACAATGGGAAAGAGGAAACAAAACCAAACAAGAAAAAGAAAGAGAGCAGGTAGTTTGCTTCAATCAGCATTCAAACTCTGTTTCTAGCTCTTTCTCTGAATGTAGACATTCCTTTCCATCATGAGTCTTTTGGAGTTGTCTTATAACCCTGCATTTCTGAGAAGGGTCCAGGCTACCAAAGTTGGTCATCAGACATACGTTGTGTCTGTAATTTTGTACAAATTTCTCCTGGTTCTGCTCTTCTCACTCAGCATCAGTTCATATAAGCCTCTCCAGGGAAATATGAAGTCCATCTGCTAATCATTTCTTATAGCACAATAGTATTCCATTATATTCACATACCACAACTTGTTTAGCCATTCCCCAATTGATGGGCATCCCCTTCATTTCCAATTCTTTGCCACCACAAAAAGAGCTGCTATAAGTATTTGTGTACATATGGGTCTTCCTCCCACTTCTATGAACCCATTGGGATACAATGCTAGAAGTGGTATTGCTGGATCAAAGGGTATGAAATAACTTATAGCCTTTTTGGCATAGTTCCAGATTGCTCTCCAGAATAGTTGGATCAGTTCACCACTCCAACAACAATGCATTAGTGTTCCAATTTTTCTACATCCTATCCAGCATTTGTCATTTTCCTGTTTTGTCATCTTAGCCAATCTGACCAGCGAGATGTGGTACCTTAGAGTTGTTTTGATTTGCATTTCTGTAATCAATAGTGATTTAGAGCATTTTTCATATGCTTATAAATATCTTTAATTTCTCCCTCTGAAAACTGCCTGTTCATATCTTTGACCATTTATCAATTGGGGAATGACTTGTATTCTTATAGATTTGACTCAGTTCTCTGTATATTTTAGAAATGAGGCCTTTATCAGAGACATTGGTTGTATGTTTGACTGATTCTTGGTGTCTCATAAGGTCATTAGCTTCCACTCACCCAATTCTATATTTTTCCAATTTATTTAATTTTAGTCTTCAACATTCATTCACACAAAATTTTGAGTTGCAAATTTTTCTCCCTCTCTTTCTTCTACCACCACCCCAAAATAGTGAGTGTATTGAATTCGCCTTCCCCCAATCTGTTCTCTCTTATGTCCTCCCCATGCCCCCACCAACTTTCTAGTAGGGGAAGTTGGATTTATATACCCCAGTGTTTTTATATCTTATTTCCCAGTTACATGGAAAAATATTTTTTTAAACTTTAATTTTTAAAACATTGAGTTCCAGAGTCTTTCCCTTCTTCCCTCTTCACCCATCCATACTGGGAAGACAAGCAATTCAACATAGGTTATACATGTGTAGTTATACAAAACATTTCTATAGTAGTTAGACTGTGAAAGACTAACTATATTTCCCTCCATCCTATCCTGACCCCCACTTATTCTATTTTCTAACTTGACCCTGTCCCTTTTCAAAAAGTGTTTGCTTTTAACTACCCTCTTTCCCAATCTGCCCTCCCTTCGATCATCGTCCATCTTATCTCCTTCCCCCATAATTTATTGTAGGGTAAGATATCCAATTTAATATGTATGTTATTGCCTCCTTAAGCCAATTTCAACAGGAGTAAGGTTGACCCATTCCCTTTCACCTTCCTGCTCTTCCCCTCCATTGTAACAGTGTTCTCTTGCCTCTTTTATTTTTTTATTTTTTATTTTGTAAAGCAATTGGGGTTAAGTAACTTGCTTAAGGTTACACGGACAGTTATTATTTCTGGGTGTGGTGCTGAGTATCTGAGCCCGGATTTGATCCAGGTCATCTTGACACTAGAGCCGGTACTCTTACTCGCTGAGCCACCTGGCCGCCCCTAAGCAATTGGGGTTAAGTAACTTGCTCAAGGTTACACAGCCAGGTGTTTCTGGGTGGGTGCTAAGTGTCTGAGCCCGGGGTTCGATCTCCAGGTCTTCTCAACACTGGAGCTGGTGCTCTTACTCGTTGTGCTACCTGGCTGCCCCCTCTTGCCTCTTTTATATGAGATAATTTACTCTAATCTATCTCTCCCTTTCTCCTCCCAATATATTTCTCTCTCACCTCTTAATTTTATTTTTTATATATGATCCCTTCATATTCAACTCATCCTGTGCCCTCTATATATGTAGACATGTGCATACATCTGTACACACTCACATATATATATTTATACACACATATATATTTATACATACATACATACATCTACATCTAAATATATATTCCCTTCAACTATTCTCATATTGAGAAAAGTCTCATGAATTACAATTATAATTTTTTCCATGTAGGAATGTAAATAGTTCAACTTTAATAAGTTCCTTATGATTTCTTTTTCCTGTTTACCTTCTCATGTTTCTCTTGCTTCTTGTATTTGAAAGTCAAATTTTCTGTTCAGCTCTGGTTTTTCATCAAGAATACTTGAAAATCCTCATTTTTATTGTATGACCATATTTTCTCCTGAATTATTATACTCGGTTTTGCTGGGTAGGTGATACTTAGTTTTAATCCTAGCTCCTTTGACCTCCAGAATATCATATTCCAAGCCCTTCAATCTCTTAATGTAGAGGCTGCTAGGTCTTGTGTTATCCTGATTGTGTTTCCACAATATTCAAATTGTTTCTTCCTGACTGCTTGTAATATTTTCTCCTTGACCTAGGAACTCAGGAATTTGGCTATAATATTCCTAGGAGTTTTCCTTTTGGGATCTTTTCTCAAGAGGTGATCAATCAGTGATTTTTTCCATTTCTATTTTTCCCTCTGGTTCTAGAATATCAGTGCAATTTTCTTTGAGAATTTCTTGAAAGATGGTGTCTAGGCTCTTCTTTTGATCATGGCTGTCAAGTAGTCCAATAATTTTAAATTATCTCTCCTGGATTCATTTTCTAGGTCAGTGTTTTTTTTTTCCATAAGGTATTTCATATTGCCTTCTATTTTTTCAGTTGTTTGGATCTGTTTTGATTTCTTGAGATATATCTTGATTTCTGATAAAGTCATTAGGTTCCATTTGCTCCAATCTAATTTTGAAGGAATATTTTTTTACAGGTTATTGGGAGTGGTTGGAGCTAGAGCCCACACCAAATTTGTGCTTTTACTCTGCCATCTTGTCTATCCCCCCTCAAAAATTTTTTTTTCTTTTTCTTTTTGGAGGGTAATTGGGGTTAAGTGACTTGTCCAAGGTCACATGGCTAATTTTTGTGTTAAGTGTCTTGAGGCCAGATTTGAACTTAGGGACTCCTGACTCCCGGGCTGATGCAATAGCCAGCCACTATGCCACCTAGCCACCCCCAATTCTATTTTTAAGTAATTATTTCCTTCTGTTAACTTTTATACCTCTTTTTCTATTTGACCATTCTACTCTGTAAGGAGTTGTTTTCTTCAGCAGATTTTTTTTCTCTGGCTACTTGCATTTTTAAAAGAACTGTCCCTCACTTAATTTTTGTCCTTCCTTTTCCTTCCTCTCTTTTATGCATCTCACTTCTTTTCCCAAGTTTTCTTCTACCTCTTTTATTTGATTTGTAAAATTCTTTTTGAGCTCTTCCAAGAAGGCTTTTTGGACTTGAGACCAATTCATATTCCTCTTTTAGGTTTTGGATATAGGTACATTGATAATGTTGCCCTTTTCTGAGTTTGTGTTTTGATCTTCCCTGTAACTATACCAATTTTCTCTGGTCAAGGTTCTTTTTTGCATCTTGCTTAACATTTTTCCTGCCTATTTTGTCGTTTTTAAAGTTGAGCTTTGTTTCTGAGGCAGAGGAGGCACAGTCCTAAGCTTATGCTAGGAGTCAGGGGTCTGGTTATGCACTGGGGCCTCAGGTGGTGGTGGCTTGCTCATTCTGCTTGGGTGGCCTGGCCTAGGCACATCTGTTCTTGCCTGGTTTCTGGGGCTGGCAAATTGTCTTCTGTGCTTGGCTATGCTCTCCTTTTACTCAAGTGAGCCAGACTGTTCCTAAAGTCCTTCTAAGTTATCTCAAGCTAGAAAATTCTTTCACTGCATTATTTTTTGTAGGTTGTGTTGCTCCAGGATCCATTTAGAGGCTTTATTTATTTATTTGTTTGGTTGTTCATTCATTCATTCATTCATTCATTCATTTATTTATTTGCCTTTTGAGGGCAATTGGGGTTAAGTAACTTGCCTAAGGTTACATGGCTAGTTTTTTTGTGTGGGTGTTAAGTGTCTGAGGCCGGAACTGAACACGGGTCCTCCTGACTCCAGGACTGGTGCTTCACTCACTGCACCACCTAGCCACCCCAAGAGGCTTTATTTAATGTTGTTTCTGAGGGAAACTTGGGACAGCCCAGGTAATTTCCTAGCTTCTCTCCATCATCTTGATTCTGCCTCTCTGGTATGAACTTTATGAAATTCTGTTTTGTAGTTCTCTTCAGGATGAATAGGACAGAGAAGAGATAATAAGGTAGGACGATCAATTAGGAGGCTATTTCAATAATCTATATGAGGAGGGCTTGTATTAGCATAGTAGTTATGCAAGTGGATGGGAATAGAAACAGATATGGTGGGGGTAGAAACAAAACTTGTTGTGGAGCTAGAAATTATATGATTTGTCTACTTGATTTTTGTTTTCCTATCTGGGGCTGGTGAAAATAATGAGTAAAGGATGAAACAGGTTGCTTAACTGGGTAGTTAGAAAAAAAGGAATGTTGGCCTAGACAGAAATAATGAAGTGGGGAAGAAAGCAGAGTTCAGGGAAACAAATATTGTATTCTTTCTTGAACATAGAGTCTAAGATGCTTATGAGACATCAAGTGCCAAATATCTAATAGGCAATTGGTGATAAAAGATTGAAACTCAGGAAAGAGTCTAAGGGTAGCTGTATAGATCTGGTAGTAACCAGTATAGAGAAGATAGGAAACCTTTCCTAGGCATTCAGCTATGCAAGTGAGGAAAGATATAGGTCAATATCTTGAGAGGATGATAGGGTCTATTAAACTTTTTTTTTAACATCAGGGAAGCCTGGGATTTTTGTAAACATTAGAGAAGGACCTACTACATAGGGAATAGATGAATATCAGGGAGGAAGTAATAGTGAGAGCTATCTGCTCAAAATTATGTGAGGAAATAAGGTCACAGGGGCATTTATAGGTGTTAATATTGATGAGAAAAGTCACATCATCATCAGAGATTCTTGTTTTCTGCTTAGACCCATTTCAAAGGGACTGTGTATTCAGCCTCAAGTCTTTTAACTCTTTCCCTCCACTTCCTAAGCCTTCACTTGACTCTGAAATAGAACTTGAAAAACTGAGGCTTTCTCAGACCCTAAGCTAGTTTGACTTCCTGACTTCAGAAAGCTGCTGACCTTGTGCTCTTAGTGTCTGTACATCATCTACAACTGTTAATGCTGCCATGTCCTGAGGACCACATCGAGCATCCATTTTATTCCTACTCTTGAAGCCTCTGTTTCCATATGTGTCAGCTTATAAAAGAGAGCTTTCAGAGGGCAGAGCCAAGATTGCAGAGTAGAAGCAGGAAACTCTGTGAACACTGGCACCAACTACCTCTAATACCTGTAAAATATGACTCTAAACAAATTTTAGAGCTACAGAACCCACAAAGTGACAGAGAGAAACAAATCTCCCACTGAAGACAGCCTGGAATGCCAGCAAGAAAGGTCTATAGCACAATGCTGGGAGCCAAGCCAGTCTTGCATGAGCTCTGTGGTTTAGGCCCTGGACCTAGGTCCAGACCAGCAGCACAGACCAGCCAGAGCAGACTACAGGAGAGTGAATCACCTGCAGCTACGGTGGTTTCCTGACTTCTCAACCCATAAATGCCAAAGAGAAAGTAAAAGGTCAATGGGGAACTTTGTTGGAACAGGGTGGAGAAGACCACTGTCCAGCCCTTGCCCCTGGGGTGAGAGGTGGCAGAGGCATGTTGGCTGTAGCTGCTGCTGCTTGGCTGCCTCTGGACCTGGCCTTCAGATCATATTGGACAAAGCAACCATTCAGAGGGTAATTCCCCTTGCTTTGATCTGACTGGATCTAGATCCATGTCTTTGGCATCTGTCCTGGGGTGAGAAACACCAGTGTGCCAGAGCTTGGGGTGTCTATGAAGAGGGCACCCTCCTCAGACCTCTGATAACATTTGAGAAAACCCCAGCAATTTGGGACAAATCTCTTTCCACCCTGAAAGCAGAGTTCTACTGTGAAAAAAATCTCAAAAGTCAAGTTATTGGCTAGCAAAATGAGCAAGCACAGGAAGAACAATCAGATGATAGAAGCCTTTTTTGGGGACAAAAAGGATCAAAACATGGAACCAGAAGAAGAAAACAAAGTCAAAACTCCTGCATCAAAGGTTTCCAAGAAAAATATGAACTGGCCATGGAGGAGCTCAAGAAGGATTTTGAGAATCAAGTAAGAGAAGTGGAGGAAAATTTGGAATGAGAAATGAGAATGATGCAAGAAAATGATGAAAAGCAAATACACATTCTGCTAAAGGAGACCCCAAGATACTGAAGAAAATAACACATTAAAAATAGACTAACTCAAATTGCAAAACAGGCTCCAATTCATGTAAAAAATTACTCTAAAAAACTTTGGAGCTACAAAACTCACAAAATAAAAGACAGAAGCTAACCTCCCGTGGAAGACAGCCTGGCAGTCTGGCATGAAGGGGACAGCACAGTGCTCTGCGAGTAGAGCACCACCTCACGTAAGCCGGAAGTTTTAGACTTCAGGGCGGCCACAACCAGCCACCACTGGAGGGACTTCAGATAACCAGCAGCTGTGGTTGTTTCCAAAATTATTAACCCATAGATGCTTAGGACAAAGTGAAAGGAAAATGCTGTGTGGACTTTGGGAACCAGGAGTCTGTGAGTTGGTTACAGGCCATAGAGGAGCTTAGGAAGGATTTTGAAAACCAAATAAGGGAAGTGGAGGAAAAATTAGGAAGAGAAATGAGAATTATGAAAGAAAATTATGAAATGAGAGTCAACAACTGGATTGAAGAAAATAACATCTTAAAAAATAGTCTAACTCAAATGACAAAAGAGGCTCAAAAAGCCAATGAGGAGAAGAATGCCTTAAAAAGCCAAATTTGCCAGATACAAAAAGAATCTCAAAAGCTCACTGAAGAGAATCATTCCTTCAGAATTAGATTGGAGCAAATGGAAGCTAGTGACTTTATGAGAAATCAAGATACTATAAAACAGATCCAAACAAATGAAAGAATAGAAGTCAATGTGAAATATCTCATTTGGAAAAACCACTGACCTGGAAAATAGATCCAGGAGAGATCATTTAAAAATTATTGGACTACCTGAAGGCCATGATAAAAAAAAAGAACCTAGAAAACATCCTTCAAGAAATTCTCAAGGAAAATTGCCCTTATGTTTTAGAACCAGAGGGCAAAATAGAGGTTGAAAGAATCCCCCAATCACCTCCTGAAAAAAGATTCCCAAAAGAAAATCCCTAGGAATATTATAGCCAGGTTCTGCAGTTCCCACACTAAGGAGAAAATATTACAAGCAGCCAAGAAGTAACAATTTGAATATTGTGGAAACATAATCAAGATAACACAGGATCTGGCAGCTTCTACACTGAAGGACTGAAGGGCTTGGAATATGATATTCCAGAGGTCAAAGGAGCTGGGAGTGAAACCAAGAATCACCTATCCAACAAAACTGAATATCACGTTTCAGGGGAAAATATGGTCATTCAATGAAATAGAGGACTTTCAAGCATTCTTGATGAAAAATCCAGAGTTGAATAGAAAATTTGACATTCAGATACTAGAAGCAAGAGAAGCACAAGAAGGTAAACAGGGAAAATAAATGGTAAGGATCTCATCAAAGTTGAACTATTTACATTTTTACATGGAAAAACGATAATTGTAATTATGAAACCTTTTTCAGTATGAGAAGAGTTGAAGGGAATAGAAATGTATATATATGTCTATATAGGAGGGTATATGGGCATAAGAATACATATGTGAGAGTGTGTATATATGTGAAGAGGTATACATAGACAGATGGCACAGGACCAGTTGAGTAGAAAGGGATGATATTTAAAAGTTGAAATTGAGAGGTGAGAGAGGAATACAATGAGAGGAGATGGGGAGAAACAGAATGGGATAAACTATCTCATATAGAAGAGGAAAGGGAAAACTGTTACAATGGAGGGGAAGAACAGGAAGGCAAAAGGGAACGAGTCAACCTTACTCTTAATGAATTTGGCTTAGGGAGGGAATGACTTACACACTAAATAGGGTATCTCGCCCTACAGGAGGGTAGGGGAGAAGGGGATGAGAGGGGGGATGATGGAAGAGAGGGCAGGCTGGGGGGGAGGGAAGTTGGAAGCACCCACTTTTAAAAAGGGACAGGATCAAAGTAGAGAATAGAACAAGTTGGGAGTGGGATAGGATGGAGAGAAATATAGTCAGTCTTTCACAATGTATCCACTATGGAAATGTTTTGCAAAGCTACACATGTGCAACCTATATTGAAATGCTTATCTTCTCAGTAAGGGTGGGTGATGAGGGAGGAAGGGAAATAATCTGGAATTCAAAGTTTATAAGTTTTAAAATCAAATGTTTAAAATTACACACACACACACACACACACACACACACACACAATTTTGCATACAACTGGGAAATAATATATACAGGCACTGGGGCATAGAGATTCACAGTGCCCTACTGGAAAGTCAGAGGGGGAATGGGGGAAGATATGGGAGAGAGCAGATTGGGGGAGGGGATATTCAGTAGGATCGCTGTTTTGGGTAGTGGGTAGGGGAAAAATGGGGAGAAAATTTGTAACTCAAAATATTGTGGAAACGAATGATATAAACTAAAAAAAGACATAAAATTTAATTAAAAAAATAAATGAACTGTAAAAGAGATACAAAAAGCCAATGAGGAGAAGAATGCCTTAAAAAGCCAAATTACTGATGGAAAAGGAATTTTTAAAACTCACTTTTAAGTGAGAATTTTAAGAGAATAATTTAATAATAATTCAAATTTAATTTAAAATAATATAAAATAATTTAATAAAATAAAGTAATATAAAATAATAAAATAAAATAATTTAAATAAATAATAATTTAATTTTAAGAGAATAATTCCTTCAAAATTAGATTGGAGCAAATGGAATCTAATGACTTTATGAGAAATCAAGATAGTATAAAACAGATCCAAACAAATGAATAATAGAAGGCAATGTGAAATATCTCGTTGGAAAATAAAAAAAATCAAGGTTTTAAAAACAAATGTTAAAAATTGGAAAAAACACTGACCTGGAAAATAGATCCAGGAGAGATAAGTTAAAAATTATTGGACTACCTGAAAGCCATGATTAAAAAAAGTGTCTAGAAATCATCCTTCAAGCAATTCTCAAGCAAATTTGCCCTGATATTCTAGAACCAGAGGGCAAAATAGAAATTAACATAATTCACCAATCACCTCTTGAAAAAGATCCCCAAAAGAAAACTCCTAGGAATATTATAAACAAATTCCAGAGCTCCCAAGTCAAGGAGAAAATATGACAAGCTGTCCAGAAGAAACAATTTGAATATTGTGGAAAGACAATCAGGATAACACAAGATCTAGGAGCTTCTACTTCAAGGGATTGAGGGACTTGGAATATGATATTCTGGAGGCAAAAGTTGCTACGATTAAAACCAAGAATCACCTACCCAGCAAAAGTAAGTATAATACTTCAGGGGAAAATATGGTCCTTCAATGAAATAGAGGACTTTCAAATAATCTTGATGAAAAGATCAGAGCTGAACAGAAAATTTGTCTTTCAAATACAAGAAGCAAGAGAAAAATGAGAAGGTAAACAGTAAAAGGAAATCATGAAGAACTTATTAAAGTTGAACTATTTATATTCTTGTATGTAAAAGTGATGATTATAACTCATGAGACTTTTTTCAGTATGAGGATAGTTGAAGGGCATATATATATATGTATACATGTATATGTATATATAGGTGGGTATATATGTGTATAAATGCATATGTGAGTGTGTGTATATGTGTGTACATGTATACATAGAGGACACAGGATCTGTTGAAGAGGAAGGGATGATATCTAAAAAAATAAAATTAAGAGGTGAGAGAGGAATATAATGAGAAAAGGAGAAAGGGAGAGATAGATTAGGGTAAATTATCTCATACAACACAGCAAGAGAAAATTTTTACAATGGAGGAGAAGAACAAGAAGGTGAAAGGGAATGGGTCAACCTTACTCTCATAGAATTTGGCTTAAGGAGGGAATAACATACAAATTTAGTTTGGTATCTTCCCTACAGGAAAGTAGGGGGCAAAGGGGTTAAAAGGGGAGATGATAGAAGGGAGGGCATATTGGGGGATTGGGTAGTTAGAAGCACAGACTTTTGGAAAGGGACTGGGATGAAGTAGAAAACAATAAGTGGGGGGTGGGATAGGATGGAGGGAATATACTTAGTCTTTCACACTATATCTATTATGGACACATTTTGTATAACTACACATGTACAACCTATGTCATATTGCTTATCTTCACAGTAGGGTTGAGTGAGGAGGGAAGAAAGGACAGAATCTGGAAATCAAAGTTTTAAAAACAAATATTAAAAAATAATGTTCTTTTGCATGGAACTGGGAAATAAGAGACACTGGGGTATAGAAATCCATCTTGCCCTACCAGAAAGTTAGAGTAGGCATGGAGAAGCACATGAGAGAGCAGATTGGGGGAAGGGGTATTCAGTAGGCTCACTATTTTAGGGTAGGGAGTAGGGGAAATAGGGGTAGAAAATTTGTAACTCAAAATATTGTGGAAATGAATGTTGACAACTAAAAATAAACAAAATGAATGAAGGAATGAATGAATGAATGAATAAAATAGAATAAAGAGCACTTTCTAGGGATGATTTATAAGGGACATAAATCTATATAAATTAAGAAGTAATATATTTATTATATTAAGAAGTAATTATAAAATGTTTTTATATAAAATTATATATAATTACACATATATATAATTATATGAGGTAATTAAAGTTTCAAATAAAAAAAAACTTCTTAGACAAAGATTAAAAGTAACTTCACTTTTAAGCTTCTATAGCTGGGTTATAGTTTTCCATACCTTGCATGGTCCATATTAATTCCATCTGGTCTGGAGTCATAATTCCTTGTAAATTTCAGATAAGAATAGTGTTCGACTTCCATCCTAGAATTGTCTTACCCCTTCCATTCCCCCCCCATTCCTCAGTATTGGGATTGAATCATCTGAGTCCAATGAACTCCAGAACTCACTCATCAATTTTTAATCTCAGTCTCATTCTACATAAACCAAGAAACTTTTTGATAACAGAAGAAATTCTGGAGGTGTTGCCTATATATCTGTGAAATTTCTTTTCATCAAAATTCCCTTCCTTCATCTAATGCAAAATGAAGGAAGTAAAAATCATGTATGGTGTTTGTATTGATTCCCAAAATTAGAAAGGTTCAATCCAAGAAACAAGTTACATATTGAGTTACTAAATCTGTCTGTCTGTCTGTCTATACACACATACATATCTATACAAACACATAAATACATGCATGTATATACACATACACACATGCACATATACATAGGCACACATATACATACATGTATGTATGTACAAACATGTTTAATCTAGTAGTTTTAGCATAAGTCTCTTCTTTCCTCGTTGTTGGCTTATTTTACCATAACTCTGTCCTTGTATATAACTTTAGCTTCAGAGTTCCCCAAAATATGGGTGTGGAGACAAGAAGAAAACACATTTATTTATTTAAATTACAAAGACATGTTGGCCAGCTTCAAATGAGTCTCTGTTCTGACATTTCCTGTGTATACTTTTTTGGATTATGATGTGCTGGAAATAGGTCATTACTAAAATACATAGAAGTATTCTCTCAACTGGAAAGGGAAAAGTGGGGTGACCTATGGAAAAGATAGGAGAAAAGTAAATGGAATATTCCATTTGAACTCTAGAGGACTTCATGCTCACAGCAACCTACATATGAAAGGGCCTAGACTTCCTCTGTCAAATGAGAGGATTAAAAAGTGACTAAATTCTGTTCTAGCTCTAAACTCTATGGCACTTATGAAAAAAAATGATTAGTATTAGTAAAGTCAATAAGGCAAAGGCAATAATTTGAGGGAGGAAGGGTACACTATGGCTTCCACACTAGGAGATGTTTGCCAGACTTCCTTCCCAAGTGATGACTATGATTAACAAAATCGATAAGGAGGAGAGAAAGAGAAATGTTGACATTTTGTAGTCTCATTATTCTATAGGTACAGAAGGTCAAATGTGAGTAGAAGCAGGGAACCATCCAGGTAGGAATTTTGATATAAAGAGGCAGTACACTTTCAGTGGTCTCATGCCCCTGGGGTGTTTTTTCCTCATTGTATGACAGTATGGCCTGATGGTGCACTTCCACAACTGGGAAAGCTGCCAGTAAAACATTTCTAATTTTTGTCTCCCTCAGGACATCTTGTGTGTCTGCACCTGCTTTTACAATGTGCTCCAAGGGCCAAGCATGTCCATGAAGCCACTAGGGAGTTGGTTAGTAATAATTTTGTGTCTCAGCCTCAATAAGTGCTAAGTAATATTATTTTCTGAGATGATTTCCTTTCCCACAAGGCATGCTCATAGCAGAGGGAAGGGACACTGCTACTTAGTCTGAATAGTTCTTTGATTCAGTTGCTACAAAAATTTTATGTATTGAAGGACAAAGATATTGCCAATAAATGTAAAAAAAAGCAAAAATAAATATTAATTGCATCATTTACAAGTCATAGTTCAATAAAATAGTAATCATTTAATGGAGGAAAAACAAAAGGTATAGGTTTAAATGGAGATGTTAAATTTCAAATAATGAGTGGGTCAAAAAGCACATCATTGAAACAATATGTATATTTGAAATACAATTATTATTATGAAATAACATACCAAAAATTCAGTGACACATTCAGTGGAGTCCTCCAGAGCAATATATAGCATATGTATTCATATACACAAATTTGCATATGTGTCTATATATCACACAAGATATAATGAATCTATAATAAAAAGGGAAGTAACTGAATGGGAAAATGAAATGTATTAAATTTCTCAATTAAAAGATTTAATATACAAAATATGTAGACAAATATAAGACTAAAAGTCATTCTCCAGTAGATAAGTCATCAAACTATATCAACAAAATCAGCAGAACTGTTACAGTTCACAACAGAATAGATACAACAGTATCTATTAATAACATATAAAACAATTTTCCAAATCACTAATAATAAGAGATGCAAATCACACCTCTCTCCCCCAGGTTTCACTTTAGACCTAGCATATTAGCAAAGATGACAAAAGAAAGAAAGAATGTTGCAAGGTTTATGGAAAAACAGAAACACTAATGCATTATTGGTGCATCTGTGAATTACTACAACCATTCTGGAAAGCAAATTGGAATTATGCAAATAAAAAGTGGCTAAATGATTCAGAAGCTCCTCTGCTGGGCATATAAACACATGGAGGTCACTGAAAAAAAGGTCTGCTTTATATCAAAATACTTGTAGTAGCACTTTTTTTTGTGGAAGAAAGTATTGGAAACAGATATCCATCAACTGAAAAGGCCAAGCAAATTGTAAATAAATATAATGGAATTCTATGACTCTGTGATAAATTGCAAACATGATTAATATGGGGGAACAATAGAATGGCTTACATGGACTATGAACATCATTAATTATATGATGCTGTTGCAGGCAAAGCTCTAAAGCCAGCACCTTGGTTCAGGATCATTGTCAGGAGAAAATGAAACATTCTCAAGTCACTAAATATTTAACAAAGGAGGAGGTTTACTTTGTCCTAACATGGCAAAAATATGCAAGAAGGATATAGTGACACAGCTTTTCTAGATAGTTCCTCTTGTCTCTCTCTGGAAACATCTGGTTAGTCAGTCATCAGGTTAAAGCAATCATCTTGGGTGCCCATTAAGAGAGATGTTGGGAATTAGTGCTCCCAGACCAAGAAGCTAAGAAAAGGAAGCTGTGGCCAATCAGGATTTGTTAGAAAAGGAAACTGTCAGGGTGAAGGAATCTTCATCAGGAAAACACTAGTTCTACAATATACCACCCCTTTGTAGCAACTTCCTAAGAATTTTATAGGGGGGTGGCCAGGTAGCACAGTGAGTAAGAGCACCGGTTGAGAAGACCTGGGATCGAATCCCGGGCTCAGACACTTAGCACCCACCCAGAAACACCTGGTCGTGTAACCTTGAGCAATTACTTAACCCCAATTGCTTAGGGGCGGCCAGGTGGCTCAGCCAGTAAGAGCATGGGTTCCAGTGTCAGGATGACCTGGATTAAATCCCAACTCAGATACTCAGCACCACACCCAGAAATAACTGGCTGTGTAACCTTGGGCAAGTTACTTAACCCCGATTGCTTTTTAAAAAAAAGAATTTTATAGGAAAAATTATAAACCATTTCTTATGGTTTTGGTGGATACAAATGACATGGATCCCATGAGTCCTTTCCTTAGATAGTTTGCAGGTGAGAAATCAAAGCAAATATGCAGAAACAACAAAAAACATCATCCTTATCAGGTAAGTCTTCCTGGAGATTGAATAAAAAACAAAACACTGGAGCTCTTCTCTCCAGGGCAGTGTCCATTTTTTCACAGACACCGTTTCTTGGAGGTTGGACATCTGACATAGCAGTCAGATGCACATTGACAAAAGCATTTATCTGTAGAGGCATCACTCTTAATCTGAAATGGAAAAGTTCTATTTTGCTCATTGGAGGCAAGTTGAGGGCCACTTGGGTTAAGAATAGAGGCTTTCCTTAGTGAGGGGGATCATATGGCTTTGTGCCCAGCACAGCATGATATCATCACCTGAATGTCCAAATTTTAACCCTACATGACTCCCTAACCTCTGCTACTCTTATAATTTATGAGCTCCAACCTGATTGTTTAGCAAATGTCTCTAATGGGTGCTGACATGCCCATAAACATCTCTATACAATAGGAAGCATTAGAAAAATTTCTCCTCTATTCCTGATACCAAAGGGGAGAGACTTTGTTCAATCCTGTGCACTCCAGGAGGCAGATCACTTGTCCAGACACATGGCTATTGCTCAGCATCTTGTATAGATCAAATTCTCCTCTGTCCCACCCCTCAAGGCTCTGTCATGTGCCAATCACTAAATGTGGGAGTTGACATCTACATAGATCTACATACTTCTTTTATGCCCCCAGACCAGGAAGCTATATCAGGGAAGCTGAGACTAATCAGGTTGCATGGGGGAAGGAAATTTTGTCAAGGTCAGAGAAAGTGAATCAGAAAACCATTGATCCTACTGCAAATGCAAAATGAAGTTAACACAATCAAGAAGACAATAAAATGAATACAAGAAAAAGATAAAAGTACATTACAAAATAGCAAAATATGAATGTCACAAAATTACAAAAAAACTTGTTGTACAATAAAAAAATGAGAAAATAATTCCCCACACTGTTTTGCAGATGTGAAGGGTTGGCAGGTGTTATAACAGTGGCAGTTTTTTAAATGTATTAACCAATTTTTGAAAAATAATTTCTTCCTTTCTCTCTTTAATAAATGGTATATGAGATAGCTTTCTGTGAGAAGAGATATAAGAATAAAGGAAAGCATTTAGATGATGCAAAAACAAAATGCATTAAAATTTATTTTGAAAAAATCATGCTTTGGTATTCTAGTTGCAATCTTCACTAAAATAAAAAGGTGGTTTCATAGAGAATTATATAGAGAAGGAGTGAATCAAAGTTGTTGATGTTCATCAACATGATCTCTCCATTATTCATAACCAGCATTTTCTAACTTCCCCTAAAATAACAATACTTGTATTATATTATATTATATTATATTATATTATGTTATGTTATGTTATGTTATGTTATGTTATATTATATTAT
>NW_027185665.1:13423015-13453272 GCF_028583685.1 Petaurus breviceps papuanus | reverse complement strand
TGTAATGGCTACCTTGAGGGAAAAGGACAAAGGATTTCACATGTAGTCATCCACAGCCTCCTGAGCAAAGGGGAGACTGGGGGACTAGAGGGTGGACTTAATCCCTGAGATGGGAACAAATGAACAAATCTGTTACAAAACTTATAAAACACACAAATGCGTGCCTTGCTTAGCCCATGAAGGGAGCTCATGTTCCTATATTCCAAGTTCCAGTGTGTGTGCGTGCGTGCGTGCGTGTGTGTGTGTGTGCGTGTGTGCGTGTGTGTGTATGTGTGTGTGTGCGCATGCGTGTGTGTGTGCATGCGTGCGTGTGTGTGTGTATGTGTGTGTACGTGCGTGCGTGTGTGTGTGTGTGTGTGTGTGTGTGTGTGTGTGTGTGTAGGGGCTAAGGTCCATCTCTGGGGCAGCATGATGATTCTGGAGTCTAGTCTTCTAAGTAGAAATGGGAGACTTCCTGGACAAAACCCACTTTGAGGGTTGCCTCATGTGTGACTCCTAAAGTCAAGAATTCTTAAGCTTAAGAATTCAGAGACCTGTCTTCCTGGAGAGAGAAGATTTCCAGAACAATATACCTCACTAGGGAAGAAAAAAAAAATCATCTCCATGACTTTGGGGGCTATCAAACAAAAGTCATACCACAGGGAGGCACAAGATTAGGACCTTGCCATCCCCAACTGTTATGTGAATGATTCAAACAGGGCAGGTTCAGTGGAAAATTATGTTTATTCAGCATCCCCAAATATCATTGTCTTCCTGGGGAAGTTGTAGTCCTCTGAGAGTACTTTGTATCCTCTAAATTTTCAACAGGTTAAATAAAAGCTATCCTTGACCCATAAGCATATTACCTTGAGTGCTTGTTCAGGAGGTAGGGAACCTATTAACTACTTTTGGGGAAACCAAGGTTATAAGCAAATTATGCTTTACAGATTTTCCTGTTCTAACTCCAGTTGAGGTGAACAAATAACAAGAGAAATTATAATTAGATCTGACCTGTGTGAGTTGAGAGACCAAGGGGGAAGCCCCGAGCCTGGGGTTACCCAAGCATGGTGATATTTGTGGTATATATGTCATATCATATGTTTTTGTGATCATCCCTGTCAACAAACATTTATTAAGTGCCCACTATGGGCCAGATACTATGATCAACTGAAATAAGTTGTAGTAAATTATTTTATAACCATAGCAAGGCAGAATGGATAGAGAGCCATCTTCAAAGTCAAGATGACTTGGGTTCAAGGACTACAGTATGATTGACACTGGGCAAGTCAAAACCTCATAGTGTCCTGGGGGTGATACTATGACATTGTAAATTGTAGCACATATTGGTAGGAGATTCCTCCTTGAAATATTCTTTTTTTTAGAGCAATTGGGGTTAAGTAACTTGCTCAAGGTTAAATGGCCAGTTATTTCTGGGTGTGGCGCTAAGTATCTGAGCCCAGATTTGATCCCCAGGTCATCCTAACACTGGAGCCGATGCTCTTACTCACTGAGCCACCTGGCTCCCCCTTGAAATATTCTTATTCCAATGAAATCACAAGTCTAGCTTTTTAAAAAAATGTATTAAAAAGAGATCACATGATGTGATAGACAAATTACTAAACTAGAGTTCTAGGTCTTATTCTTTTTTCTTATGTTACTAACTAGCTTTGTGATTTTGGAAAATTTCCTTCACTTACTACTCAATCTCAGTTTCATCATCTCTTAAATGGTCAGGTTAGAACATATAACCTTACCGTCTCTCCAGTATTCTTAGGTCTTTCCACCTTCTGTCTCCTCTGTGACCCAGTGACACTAGCCTCCTTGCTTTTCCTTGCCCAAGATATTCCATTTCCTATCTCTGGGTATTGCTAGTTGTGCCTATTCTTTCTTTTTTTTTTTTTGCTTTGTTTCATTTTAGAGGCAATGGGGATTAATTGACTTGCCTGAGGTTAAACAGATAATAAATGTCTGAGGCTGAATTTGAACTAAGGTCCTCCTGACTCCACGGTCAATGCTCTGTCCACTGTGCCACCTAGCTGCCCCGGGGAATGCGCTCCCTTCTCATTTCCAGTTTTTAGCTTCCCCACCATCCTTTAAGTCTTTGTTAATATCTTGCCTTCTATATGAAGCATTTCTCAGTCTCCCTAATTCTAGAGTGTTCCTCTTGATTTTCTCATTTATCTTGTTTATATCTTGTTTGTGCATTGTTTGCATGTTGTCTCCCCCAGAACGTGAGCTCCTTGAGAAGGGGGACTGTTTTCTTGTTTTTGTATCCTTAGCACTTAGTGTATAGTAAACACTTTAAAAAATGCTTAGTGGTTCGACTTGATTTGACCTCTGAAGTTCTTTCCAGTCTTTTATAGGCACCACCTTCCCTGAACAATAGCAACACTCCAGCTGCATTACTCAACTTGTGATTTACCATGTACTGTCACTATTATTTACCACTTCATGTGTATATATGCTCTGCCTCTCCAACTAGACTGTGACCTCCTATGGGGAAGGGTCCATGCCTTATTTTCCTTGTGCATTTCTTCAGCGCATAACATATATACACAGATAAGACACTCAATCAGTGGTTATTAAATGAATAAATGGTATCTAACTCCAGCAAAAGGAAGCTCCAGTGGCAATTTTTCCTTCTATTGCAAAAGACAATATTCTATTCAGTATATTCTATTGTCTTCTTCACATAGATCTCACTGCAAAAGGTTCACTACTGCCTACTTCATGTAGTCGATTCTTTCAAAGACCTCCTGAGTCTTGGGTTTATGATTCTGCAGAATATATGTTGTTTTATATGCTGGGGGTTCATCAGGGCCATTCCCCAGACAATTCAGGAGCTTACAGGATGGTGAGACTTTGTTTGGGATTTTGATTGCATTTCCCTGTGAAAGGCTGTGAATGTGCTCATTTCAGCAATTTCTGACTAAGTATAGATTGATTGTGGATTGCATTGGCTCAGATTTCAGTGAGTTATCCCTTTATGCTGAACATATAGAAGGAGATCTTGATTGCCAACGTGATTTTTTTTTCCTTCCCCTCCCTCTTTTTTAGAGGACAGACAATAAAACAGCAATGATAAAATTAGGTCTGTGTCTGGGGGCAGGGAGCCTGTATATACTTTCAACCTATTCCTATTTTCCCCTTACCCAACCTAACTCTGAGTTACTAATGGCTGCCTTGGGAAAGAAAAATATAGATGAGTGATATGTGTTGTAGTTCATATTGTTGTGACTTCATGGTGTGTTGTGGTGGCACCATCTGAAAGAATCCAGAGTCAGACCGCCTCTAACCCAATTAGACATTTATTGAAGATTGATGCCCCTCAGAAGTAGGCTAGGTTCCAAGAGGAGCCAGCAACTTAGTAAGACAATACAGGCAAATTTACAGTGTAATGATGCTGATTATCTAACAGAAATTCTAAAGATTAAAGAAGTAGGAGGTATTTGTTAAGGGGTTAGGTAACAGGAAGAGGTCCTTTCTATGGTTTGGTGGTCAGACATCCTGGTCATGCTGCCCTCCAATTGGCTAAATATTGTGGTCCTGCCTAGTCAAGATGGATAGCTGGATATTGTGGTCCTGTCTTGGCCTAAATGGATGGATTGTGGTTGAGTACAAGAAAACACTTGTTTAAATACATGAATTGGATCTGTGCACAGTGGCTAGCTAAAGGCAATAAGTGTATTAAATCCAGAGTCCTGTGGTATAGTTAAAGCCAGATTGTATGGTTGAGTCAGGAGATGTCTGCTATTCAGTGGGGCCCACAAGAAAGTTAGAATATTGGGGCTGGGGGCAGCTTTATTAGAATTCTATCAATATTGGGGCGGCCAGGTAGCACAGCAAGTAAGAGCACTGCCCCAGTGTTGGGATGACCTGGGGGATCGAATCCGGGCTCAGACACTTAGCACCCACCCAGAAATACCTGGCCGTGTTACTTAACCCCAATTGCTTTAAAAAAATAAAAAAGAATTCTATCAATATGACCCAAAAGGAGAGTTACTGGGCCCTATGTTTTCTAGATCCATTTTTGAAGTGGCTGTAACATAACCCTTTAGTGTTAGTGATGGTAAGTATAGTCTTTTGAATGTTTCCTCTCTAGCCTCTTGGAAAAATGAGTGTGTGGGTGGGGTGGGGGTGGGGACTCCCTGGGCAGTTCCAGTCAAATAGAGAAAGAAAAGAATCCTGTAACAGTTTTCTAATGATATGGGAAGAGAGTTCCTATATATTGCCATTCTCTTGGGGAAAAGTGGAGTTTGCATGTGATTCCTGGAGCTGGAAGTAAGGAACTAAAAGCTATGTTAAGGGGGGCAGGTAGGAGAGGGAACAAAATACCTTGACTTTGCTTTCAATTATCTCCAAGGGTAATTCATATGATATAGGTACAATAGAAAGATGAGTTATTCTCTAAAAATGCTAAGTTTTCCTTAACTTTTGTAGAGTCCCAACACTTTCAGAATAATATTCTAGAGCTAGATGGCTATATATCTCCCTGGGATAAAGGTAAAATTCTCTAGAATTCTAAGGAGCTACTTTTCTACTAACCATAAGTTTATTTCCCTTGTTTAATTGCGTCCAAACCAGAGGGTGGTATCATGAGTATGGGGAATTTGCTAGGACTTAGGGGAAATGTCAAGTAGGCACCTAGGTGGCTCAATGAACAGAAGTTAGGCCTGGATTTAAGAAGACCAAATTAAGAAACTTAAGAAACAAGTCCTAAACCAAATTAAGAAGTTCAAATCTGACTTCAGACATTTATTAGCTGGGTCATCCTAGGCAAGCCACTTAACCTCTGCTTACTTTAACCACTGGAGAAGGAAATGACAAGCCATTCCATTATCATGGCTAAGAAAACTCCATGGACAGTGTCGGTAAGCTGTGGTCCACAGGGGTGTAAAGAGGAGAACACAACTGATTACTGAACACCAACCCAGGGAAACGGGAAACAATAGGAAAGAAGAATTGTTCAGAGGCTACTGTGAGTCCTTTATGCTCCTTCTGCATTTTTTGTTAGATTAAATGAAGGCTGTCTCATTACCTGAAGTATAGTGTTATCTTTTGTGCTTATATAAAATCTAGGGATTCTTTCAATCCAAGGCTGGGGAAAAAATTATGTGAGCTATATTTGTACTACATTTTTGAGCTCTTCCAGAGGGAATTTTGGGTGGTGGCAAAACTAGTCAGAGATAAATTATTAAGGGGGTGATGGTGGTATCACTATTGAACCCACTTCACAAAATTCTGCAATCTGGTGCCTTGGGCTTGAAGTCAAGAAGACTTGAGCTTGAATTCTACCTATGACACTCACTAACTCTTGTGACCTTTGACAAATCACTTGGATACTATGTGCTTCAGCCAATTCCCTAGGACTTGTTTCTTAAGTGAGAGACAGAATGCATAACTGTTTCAGTGAAGGGAGCTCCCAGTGCTGATGAAATCATTTTTGTGTTTGAATGTGCTTTTTAAATATGGTGAAGTAATTCTGTAATGAACTCTGTTGAATTTTTACATTTGTGAAAATAGTAACAAAATGATTTGGAGTCTGCTAAAACTTTTATTTTTACAAGACAGGATGTAGGGTAGTAAAATGATCTCTGGATTGAAGAACCAATTGTTCTAAAACCTGGCTCTGTAATTATCTACCTATATCACCTTGGGCAAGTCACTTCCCTTTCTCTGAATCTCAATTGCTTCTTCTGTAAAATGAGGGCTGACAGCATGCTGATTACCAAGGTCTCGTCTAACTCTGGTGTTCTATTAACTGGTTAAGGTAATTAAAACCAAATTATAAGAGAATGTATATGCATAAGAGTGCAAACTTAACTTGGAGAATTTACTTAAAGTAACATATCTAACCCATTTGGATTGTACAATTCCTGTGGAACTACCATAATTATACTCCCTCCCCCAGATCCCACAGAGCTCTCCAACTAATGATAAACAAAGCTTAAACATCGCCAGGTAAGAGGGCAGAACATGGATGATGTTATCTTTCCTACATCAGAAGTGATCACGACCATTTTGCTTTTTAGGATAAAGTGGAGTAAAGTAGCATTGAGGCTTTAGGATGGAAAGTGTAGTGCAGGTTCTGCTCTGGGGCTTCTTGACACCTTGATATTATTCCACTTGGGTGCTTCATCAGGTTCCATGGATTTAATTACCATCTCTATGCTGATAATTTTCTAATCTACCCCTCTTGCCCCAACCTCTCTGGTGACCTCTAATCTGTCGTGTCCTGCTGCCTTTCAGGCAGCTCAAACTGGATGTCTAGTAGATATCTTAAACTAAACATGTCTGGAACCCTCCCACCACCTCCTATATTACCTCTATAGGCAACATCATCCTCTTTGCCCCTTAGTCTAAAAACCTAAGTCTTATCCTAGATTCCTCACAATCTCTCAACACCCATATTCAAACTATTGCTAAAGCCTGTTGACTTCACCTTTGCCATATCTCTCACATATGCCTCCCTCTCTCCTCTGACACTGCTACCATTCCAGCACAGGTCCTCATCACCTCATGCCCTGAGTATTGTAATAGCCTGCTGGTAGGTCTACTTGCCTACATTCCTATCTATCCTTCATTCAGCTATCAAAATGATTATCCTAAATAGCAGATTTGAACCTGTCACTCATTTACTCAATATATTGCAGTGGCTTCCTATTGCCTCCAGGATAAAATACAATTATGTTTGGCATTCAAAGTCCTTCATAACCTAGCCCTCCACTATGTCTCCAGGCTTCTTATAGCTACCTGGCTGTTTGACACATAAGACACTGTTGCTTGCCTCCAGGCATTTTCTCTGTTGCCTCATATCCTCTCTCCTCGACTCTTCATATTAACTTCCCTGACTTCCTTATAAACCCCAGCTAAAATCCTTTAAAATCCCAGAAAGCCTTTCTAAAGCCCTCTCATTTTCAGTGCCTTCTTCAGTCAATTATTTACTATTTTATTTTGCATATAGCTTGCTTTGTATATATTTGATTGCATGTTATACCTTCCATTAGATGATAACTTCTTTGAAGACAGGGATTGCCTTTTGCCTCTTTTTGTACTCTTAGTCCAGTGCCTGGCACATAGTAGGCACTGATCAAATGCTTATTGATTGATTGATTGAGATAAACAAAATCTTCTATGTCTTTCAAAGACCAGGACCACTTCTACTGAAACCCTTATATCTGCTCACACACTGATCACCTCAGTGGAGATGCTCATCGCCTCTCACCTAATTATTTCAACTGTCCCCCAACTAGCCCCCCTACTTCAGGTCTCTTAGCTCTCCAGGTGATTCTATTCACTCTTCCGGAATCATTTTCCTTAATTGCAGCCCTGGCCATGTGACTCCCTAAGTCCACCAACTCCAGTGATTTCCAGCTTCCTGAGGTTAGACTCCTCTGTTTAGCTTTACAAGTGCTGCACAACCAAGACCCAAGCCCTCTTTTCAGCCTCACTGGGCCTTACTCTTTCTGAAATCCAGTTAAATTGACTCACTCTGTTCATTGTAGATGGCACTATATCTCCAGTCTCCATGCCTTTGCATTGGCAATCCCAACTGAATGTACTTGAATGTACTTCTTCCTTACCTCTGCCTCATACAGATTTTCTCTTCTCTTCTTTTCTTTAAAAAATTATTTATTTTATGATGAACTTAAGAAATAAAACAAGCATTTCCATAACACAGTAGAATAGAAAAAAAAAAGACGATTGCCTATGCAACTGCAAATTTATTATGTCTCACTTGCTATTCTTTTTAAACATATAATAGTAGGGGTGGCTAGGTGGCACAGTCAATAGAGCACTGGCCCTGGAATCAGGAGGAACCTGAGTTCAAATCCAGCTCAGACACTTAACACAAAAACTAGCTGTGGGCCCTTGGGCAAGTCACTTAACTCCAATTGCCTTCCAAAATGAAGAAAAAAAATATATAAGAGTTATCATCAGCAACCATTTCGTTCATGAAATCTTTCCTGATCTTCCCACTTTGTTATATCTTCCTTCTCAAATAAACTAGCATCCTATTACTTCGTATATTCTTTAATTTATTAATTTTGTATTGATTCTATAAATGTATATGTAAGTGAATATGTTTATTTGTATGTCTCCCCATTAGAATATAAACTCATTACAAGTTGGAATAGGTTTATCCTTTATACTTACATTCCCAGTATCTAGCCTGGGATTTAATAAGTACTTGTTGATAGGAAAACCACAGACCTGGAAAATAGATCCAGGAGAGATAATTTAAAAATTATTGGATTACCTGAAAGCCATGATCAAAGAAAGAACCTAGAAAGCATCCTCCAAAAAATTCTCAAGGAAAATTGCCCCTGATGTTTTAGAACCAGAAGCCAAAATAGAGGTTGAAAGAATCCACCGATCACTTCCTGAAAAAGATCCCAAAAAGAAAACTCCAAAGAGTATTATATCCAGGTTCCGGAATTCCCAGATCAAGGAGAGAATATTACAAGCAGCCAGGAAGAAACAATTTGAATATTGTGGAAACACAATCAGGATAACACAGGATCTGGAAGCTTCTACACTGAGGGATCAAAGGGCCTGGAATATGATATTTCGGAGGGCAAAGGAGCTGGGATTAAAACCAAGAGTCACCTACCCAGCAAAACTGAGCATCATGTTTCAGGGGAAAATATGGTCATTCAGTGGAATACAGGACTTTCAAGCATTCTTGATGAAAAAAACAGAGTTGAATACAAAATTTGATATTCAGATAGATATAAAAAAAAGAGAAGCTTGAGAAGGTAAACAGGACAAAGAAATCAAGCCACTTATCAAAGTTGAACTATTAACATTCCTACATGGAAAAATGATAATTGTAACTGATGAAACTTTTCTCAGTATGAAAATAATTGAAGGGAATATATATATATATATATATATATATATAGTAGGAGGGTATATGGGCATATGTGAATGTGTGCATATATGTTTACACATATACATAGACAGTGGACTCAGGTCCAATTTAATAGGAAGGGATGATACTTAAAATGTGAAATTAAGAGGTGAGAGGGGAATATAATGAGAGGAGATTGAGAGGGGCAGAATGGGGCAAACTATCTCATACAGAAGAGGCAAGGGAAAATGGTTACAATGGAGGGGAAGAATAGGAAGGCAAAAGGGAATGGATCAGCCTTTTTCTTATTGAATTTGGCTCAGGGAGTGAATGAAATGCACACTAAATAGGGTATCTCACACTATAGGAGAGTAGAGGGGAAGGGGATGAGAGGGGGGAATGATGGAAGGGAGGGCAGGCTGGGGGGGGAGGAAAGTTGGAATCACCCACTTTTAAAAAGGGATGGGATCAAAGTAGAGAATACAACAAGTGGGAGGTGGGATAGGAGGGAGGGAAATATAGCCAGTCTTTTACAATATATCTACCATGTTAATGTTTTGCATTACCTACACATGTACAACCTATACTGAACTGCTTATCTTCTCAGTAAGGGTGATAAGGGAGGAAGGGAAAGAATCTGGAATTCAAAGTTTTAAAATGAAATGTTTAAAATTATATATATATATATATACATATATATATGTATATACTATACTTAATACTATTTTACATTTAGTTGGAAAATAAGATATACAGGCACTGGGGCATAGAGATCCACCATGGCATAATGGAAAAGTCAAAGGGGGTATGGGAGAAGATATGGGAAAGAGCAGACTGGAGGAGGGTTGGGGATTGCTATTTTGGGGTGGTGCATAGGGGGAAAATGGGGAGAAAATTTGTAACTCCAAATACGGCAGAAATGAATGATTTAGATCAGAAGTTAACAAAGCATTTGAAAAATAAAAAAAAGAAAGTGAGGATCATTCCAGTTAAGGGAAACAGCCAGAAAAAAATGCTCCAAGCCAAGAAATGGAGTATACTGGTTATGGGACAACAAGGAGGCCAGCATCACTGGGTCAAATAGGATGTGGATATTGGAAAGGCAAGATAGGGCTAGCTTATGAAGGACTTTGAATGTCAAACAGATGATTTTACATTTCATCCTGGAAGGTTAGGGAGTTAAAGGAGTTTGTTGAGTGTGTGTATGAGAGGAGGGTCTATGACATGGTTAGACTTATTTTTTTTTTCAGAAAATCACTTTGGTGGCTGAATAGAGCATAAATTAGAGTGTTGAGAAACTTGGGGCAGGCAGACCCAACAGCAGGTTATTACAACAGTCCATTTGTTAAGTTATAAGGGCATTTACCAGAGGGGAGAAAGATGTGTAGTTGAAAGATGTCACAAAGGTAAAATCAATAAGCCTTGGCAACAACCTGGATATGGAGGTTGAGAGATAGAATGGGGGGGGGAGTTATATTGCCTTTTACAGTAAAAGGGAAGGTAATATGGAAGAAGGGTTTAGGGAAAAAGATAATTAATTCGGTTTGGATATATTGAGTTTAAATGTAGTAAGTAGTACAGAGGTAGAAGATAAATGGCCCAGGACAGAATCCAATGGGATATCAACAATCCTATGAGACATTCTGTCCCTTAGATAGAAGGATCTGCATGAAACTCCAGCAAAGAAGATTGAGAGGGAGCAGTCAGATTGTTAGGAAGAAAAATGGTAGAGAATGGCATCCCCAAAATCTGTGGAAAATAGAGTATCAAGGAAGAAAGGATGATCAACACTGTCAAAAGTTGCAGAGAGCCTGAAGATGAAGACTGAGAAAGGTCATTGCATTTGACAATGAGATCATTGGAAACATTGGTCACTTTGGGGAGAGCAGTTTCAATGGAATGATGAAGTCAGAACCTGGATTAAGGGATTGAGAAGAGAGGAAGTGGTGTGACTAGGTGGGGCAGTGAGTAGGGCACCGGCCCTGGAGTCAGGATGACCTGAGTTCAAAACTGGCCTCAGACACTTAACACACACAAAAAAAAACTAGCTGTGTAACCTTGGACAAGTCACTTAACCTCAATTGCCCTACCTTCCCCCTCCAAAAGAACAAAAACCAAAAAAAAGAAGAGAGGGAGAGGAGAGAAAGTAAAGACATTTATCATAGATGGTCTTTTCAAGTTTAGCTACAAAGGTCAGAAGAAATATGGGATAATAGTTTTTCAGGATGAAAGGATCAAGTGAGGATTTTTTGAGGCTAGGGGAGATTTGGGTGTGCTTGTAAACAGTGGGTAAGGAACTAGTGGGTAAGGAGAGATTGAAAATAAGTGATAGAGTGGTGATGTCAGAGGAGACAATATGTTGGAGGAGACAGAATGAAATGGGATAACTTGTTGAGGTGGGGGGATACACTTTGTAAGGAGGAAGGCCACCTCTTCATGTAAGACAGGGGTAAAGGAAGAGATAGTGGTGGAAGGCACTGCCATATGGAAGAAGGGAGCAGAGGGAGCTCATGGCAAGGGGCCTCTTTTTTTTTCTTTAAAATATGATGAAAATTTCTCAGTTGAGATGGTGGCAGGAGGAAGAGTCATAGGAGGTTTGAGGAAAGATTAAAAGGTGTGTAGAGCCTTTGTAGAGAGTGCAATAGTGAGTCGATGAGGGAGGGATAGTGTTGTGGTACAAACAACCTCGCTTCTCTGGCTCCTGCAAATTCAGTACTCATTCCTGCCCTATCTCTTCACCCCAGAAAATAAAAGCATACCTTACCCAGTCCACATCAAACTTCAAAACAAGATTCCTCTGCCTTTTCCTAATAAAGAATAACAACAGTACTTCACTTTTATAATGTATTTTCAGGTTTTAAAGAACTTATTTAAAGCACCTCACTAGAGACATAACAATCATCCTGTGAAACAGGTATGATTATTATCCCCATTTTACAGATAAGGAAAACTAAGGTTCATGAAGGGTAATTGACATCACTGCAATGATGACCAATTAGTGACATAATAAGCATATATTAAATACCAATGCTGTGACAAGAGCTATACTAATAACTGTCTGAGGTGGGATTTGAGCCCCTTTCCCTCAATCTAATAAGTCTTTATTTCCCCCTAAGTCTTATAATTATTGATTTTACCAGAGCTTAAACCTGGAGGGAAGGGATTACATGCTAAGCTTGCATATTGAATGCATTGCTATCTTTTTCTGACTGGAAATATCCATCCTTTTGATGGGTTGTAGTGGCAGCACCCAAGATCAGTGGTATGGTAGACAGATAATTTGGCTTGGAGTCAAAGGACTTGGGTTGAATCTCGCCTCTGACACTACTTGAGTGATCATGAGCAAGTCACTTCACCTCTCTGGGTCTTAGTTTATGCATCTGTGGGTTGCATTCAGAGGCACATTGTCTTCAGAAAGGGAGGTGACAGTCCCGCTGTTCTCTGCCTAGGTCAGGTGCTACTGTTCTACTTTTAGTAAAAGGTTGATAATAGGTGGAATACTGTGTAGAACACTTTGATAAGAGTAACCAATATAGTAAAGGGCGTCAAGGTCATGTCGCTTGAAAACTGCTAGAAAGAACTAAAGATTTCTGCTAAGAAGAGAGGATGTTTAGGAAGAACATCTCCAAGTATTTAAGGAGATGTCACGTAGAAGAGGGATTAGAAATACTCTGCTTTCCTCAGCACCCACCCAGAAGCACCTGGCCCTGTAACCTTGAGCAAGTTACTTAAGCCCGATTGTTTAGGGGCGGCCAGGTGGCTCAGCGAGTAAGAGCACCGGCCCCAGAGTCGGGATGACCTGGGATCAAATCCAGGCTCTGATACTCAGCACCACACCCAGAAACACCTGGCCGTGTAACCTTGAGCAAGTTACTTAAGCCCAATTGCTTAGGGGTGGCCAGGTGGCTCAGCGAGTAAGAGCACTGGCTCCAGTGTTGAGAAGACCTGGAGATTGAATCCCGGGCTCAGACACTTAGCACCCACCCAGAAACACCTGGCCGTGTAACCTTGAGCAAGTTACTTAACCCCGATTGCTTTAAAAAGAAAAAGAAATACTCTGCTTGACTACAGAAGGTCATAATCAATAGGAGAAGTCAATATGAGTTACAGAAGAACAAAATGGATTTTGATGGAAGCTATCTAATATTCAGTGCTGCCCATATTAGCATGGGCTGTCTTGAAAAATAATGGTTTCCCCATCATTGAAGGTTCTTTAAGTACGGTTTGTATGATTACTCATCAAGTATTGCTATAGATGAGACTTTTGTTCCACTTGATTAAGTTTGGGCTAAAAGGCCTTTGAAGCCCTTTCCAATTTAGTGATTCTGTCTTATATGTTCCCCACTGACTTTAACTATATTACTTGTGTCTCATATCATTGGAGAGGTCCTGGAATTATGGAAGGAAGTATAATACCAATGTGATATTCACAGTGCCCATGGTGGCTATGGAGATGCTGGTGTAGTTGTGAACACAAAGTGTAACAGGCTAGCCACATGGAGGAGAGAACCAAAGTATTTATTCAAATACCAGAAAACTGAATCCCCAAACCAGAAAGCCAAATTCATTACAGTAACTATGAAGTTGGTACACATAACCAATGTAGAGAACACCAACATTCCCAAGCCTTCCCAAGTCTTCCCATCAGGCCTTCAAAACAAAACAAAATAAAACCTCCCTTAAGCAAAATGTTCCTCTCTCACTCATAGTAGCAATTCTGGCTCTCTCTTAGCTTGTGCTCAGCTTTTTATTACGGTCATTGGTTCCTCCCTGTTCCATCCTTTCCTGTTACATCAGCAAGTTCCTCCCTCTGTGGGATTCACATGTTCTTTTTCTTAACCAAACCTTGATATATTCAAGGGCAAGGCTCAACTTGAAACAAGGAACTAAGTGCTTGTTTGCTTGCCATTACAAGGGTCAAGGAAGATCTTCAAATCCCCATTATCATTATAGGCAGTAGGCACTAGTGGAAAGAATACTACAAGTCAGAAGACCAGATTTCTGTTCCAACATGCTACTAATTTACCATGTGACCTTGAGCAAGATTCCTTTTTCACCAGTCCTAGTTTCTTCACCTATAAAATAAAGGAGTTAGAATAAATGATCACTTAGCAATATCCCTTCCAGCTCAAAAATTTGGTCCTACAGAGGACAATAATAACCTATGTATGGATATTATAAATATGCACATTTTCACCATATTCTAGAATGCCAGAAAAAAGGACCATCCCCTTGAAGCTTGAGAGACAAGAAATTAAGACAGGAAAAATAATATACTATTTGATATAATGGGGAGTAAATTACCACTGGACAGTAGATGCAGTGGATAGAGGGCTAGGCATTATCCTCCTGTAATAAAATTTGACCTCAGATATTTTCTAACTATAACTCTGGATCACTTAACTCTGTTTGCCTAAGTTCCTTGTCTGTAAAATGAACTAGAGAAGGAAATGACAAACCACTCCAATCTCTTTGCCAAGAAAAACCTAAATGGGATCATAAAAAGTTGGGCAGAGGGTGGACCCAAGAGGGTGGAGTAAAAGCAGGAACTTGTCTGAGCTCCCGCTCCAACCACCTCCAATACTTGTAAAAAAAAATGACTCTAAACAAATTTTGGAACTATAGAACACATAAAGTGACAGCCAAAAACAAATCTGCTGAAGGCAGCCTGACAGGCAAACAGGAAGGCTCTATTGTACCATACTGGGAGCTGTGTGAGTCACACAGGCCCAGACCTGGGATAGCCATGACCAGAGGCCCAGACCAGCCGGAGTAGACTTCAGGAGAGAGAATCACCAGTATCTGTGGTGGTTTCCAGAATTCTCAACCCATAAACACCAAAGAGAAAGTAAAAGGTCAGTGGGGAACCCTGTTGATTCAGGGAGAGAGTGAAACATTGTCCAACCTCTGACCCTGGTGGGCGAGAGGTAGCAGAGGCATAGTGCTGTAGCTGCTGCCATGTGGCTGCTTCAGGAGCTTGTGGCCTGCAGATCATAGGGGGAACAAGTAACCATTCAGAGGGTATTGGCTCTTGCTATGACCTGCTTGGATCTGGGTCACAGTCTTGGTTGGTGGTCCTGGGGTGAGGAACACTAGTGTGCCAGAGGTTTGGGGGTTGTAGAGAGGGTGCCCTCCTAATAGCTGTGACATCAACTGCAAAAACACCAGCAATATGGGACACAGCTCTCTCCACTCTGGAAGCAGAGTTCTACTGTGGCAAAGAGCTAAAAAGTCAAGTAATTGTCTGGGAAAATAAACAAGCAGAGAAAGCATAATCAGACTGTAGAATCTTTTTTGGGGAACAGAAAGGATCAAAACATGAAACCAGTAGAAGACAACAAAGTTAAAACTCCTGCATCAAAAGCTTCCAAGAAAAATATGAACCGCTTGCAGGGAAGAGCTCAAGAAGGATTTCGAAAATCAAGTAAGAGAAGTGGAGGAAAAATTGGAAAGAGAAATGAGAAACATGCAAGAAAATCATGTAAAGCTAGTCAACAGCCTGACTCAAGAAAAAAAAACACCTTAAAAATAAACTAACTCAAATGACAAATGAGGCCCAAAAAGCCAAAGAGGAGAAGAAAGCCTTAAAAAGCCAAATTTGCCAGATGGAAAAGGAATTTCAAAAACACTCCAAAGAGAATAATTCCTTCAAAATTAGATTGGAGCAAATGGAATCTAATAACTTTATGAGAAATCAAGATACTATAAAACAGATCCAAACAAACAAAAAAAAAATAGAAGACAATACAAAATATCTCATTGGAAAAACCACTGACCTGGAAAATAGATCCAGGAGAGATAATTTTAAAATTATTAGATTATGACTACTTGAAAGCCATGATTTAAAAAAAAGAGCCAAGAATTTATCCTTGAAAAAATTCTCAAGGAAAATTGCCCTGATATTCTAGAACCAGAGGGCAAAATAGAAATTGAAAGAATTCACCAATTGCCTCTTGAAAAAGATCCCCAAAAGAAAACTCTTAGGAATATTATAGCCAAATTCCAGAATTCTCAGGTCAAGGAGAAAATATTACAAGAAACCAGAAGAAACAATTTAAGTAATAGAGAAACACATTAAGGACAACACAAGATCTAGCAGCTTGTACATTAAGGGATCAAAGGCCTTGGAATATAATTTTCTGGAGGTCAAAGAAGCTAAGATTAAAACCAAAAATCACCTACCCAGCAAAAGCAAGTATCATGTTTTAGGGGAAAATGTGGTCATTCAATGAAATAGAGGACTTTCAAGCATTCTTGATGAAAAACTCAGAGCTGAACAGAAAATTTGATTTTCAAATACAAGAAGCAAGAGAAACATGAGAAGATAAACAGGAAAGATAAATTAAATGGAACTTATTAAAATTGAACTATTTACATTCCTACATGGTAAAACGATAGTTGTAACTCATGAGGCTTTTCTCAGTATGAGGATAGTTGAAGGGAATATATAAGTATATATATATATATATATATATATATATATATATATATGAATATGTGTGTATAAATACATATATATGTATGTTTAAGAGGGTGTATGTGTATATTAATATGTATATATGTGTATACATGCATACATAGACAGAGGGCACAGGATGAGTTGAATAGGAATGGATGATATCTAAAAAATAAAATTAAGAGGTGAGAGATGAATATATTGGGAGAAGGAAAAAGGGGGAGATAGAATATCGTAAACTATTTTATAGGCAAAAGAAAACTGTTACAATGGAGGGGAAGAGCAGGAAAGTGAAAGGGAATGGGTCAACCTTATTCTCATAGAGTTTGGCTTAAGGAGGGAATAACATACATACTCAATTGGATATCTTACCCTACAGGAAATTAGGGGGAAGGGGATAAGAGGGGGAATGATAGAAGAGAGGGAAGATTGGGGGAGAGAGCAATTAGAAGCAAACATTTTTGAAAAGGGATATGGTCAAATGAGAAAATAGATAAGTGGGGGGCGGAATAGGATGGAGTAAAATACAGTTAATCTTTCACAATAGAACTACTATGGAAATGTTTTGTATAACTACACATGTACAAGCTATATTGAATTGCTTGTCTTCCCAGTGGGGGGGGGGTGAGGAAGGAAGAAGGGAAAGAATCTGGAAATCAAAAATTTAAAAACAAATGTTAAAAAATTCTTTCTTTTACATGCAATTGAGAAATAAAATATCCTAGGCACTAGGGTATAGAAATCCATCTTGCCCTAGTAGGAAGTTGGGGTGGGGATGAGTGAGTATATAAGAGAGAACAGATTGGGAGAAAGGGTATTCAGTAGTCTTGTTATCTAGGAGTGGGGGGTAGGGAAAGATGGGGAGCAAATTTGTAACTCAAAGTCTTGTGGAAATGAATGTTAAAAACTAAAAATTAATAAATGAATCTGTTATTTAAAAAAAGAGTTGGACATTATTGAAAAGCAAATGAACTCAGGCTAAGACACTTAGCACCCACCCAGAAACACCTAGCTGTTTAGCCTTGAGCAAGCTACTTAACCTCAATTGCTTAGGGGCGTCCAGGTGGCTCAGCAAGTAAGAGCACTGGCTCCAGTGTCGGGATGACCTGGGGATCAAATCTGGGCTCAGATACTCAGCACCACACCCAGAAATAACTGGCTGTGTAACCTTGAGCAAGTTACTTAACCCTGATTGCTTAAAAATAAAAAAGAAAAGAAAAGCAAATGAATTGCAACAACAAAATAATACCTCATGGCAAAGTAAATTTGAAAAAAACAAAAAAAAAAACCCACAACTATCTAGCTACCTTTCTTATTTGTACCTACATGTGACATATTATATGTGTGTGTATATGTATGTGTGTATATGTGCATATGTAATTTTATATAATATTTTCAAAACAATTTAGATAAATTTATATGCGATATAGATCCACTGTTGGATATCAAGGGAACTCAACATATTTTGAAGATATAACTAAGTTCTGAAGTTGATATCAAGAAGAGAAGAACTACCCCCTTCCAGAATCCTTTTTCTGGACCGATATTAAGAGCACAAGAATGAGCTGGAGGGACCACATATATGACATATATCTGTTTTACTATTAGATATCCTTAGGAAGTCTCCTGGACATAGCTGATATTTGAGGTTGGATTTGAACCCTATATTTTCTGGAACCCATCAATACCCTATCCATTTTACTATACCAAGGAAAAGAATAGCCACATTGTTTTTCTAATTGCTAAATTGTTGTGTGGAATATGTTCTAGTATTCCAGCCTCCTTCTTATCTAAAGAATAGTCTCTGTTTTCTGCACATCACTATGCCACTGCATTAGGCAGACTACGATTCTCTCATTCTAACCTGTCTCTCAGGAAGTGCAGGAGTCAGAACTGGGAATGAGTGTAGAGGGAAAGATTGTTTATTTTTGAAGGTAGATTTTTTAAAATATTTAGCAAGTTAAAAAAAAGTTCCCTAAACCAAAATGCATCATTCTGTGTATTTTTAGGGACTGGCAGGTACCAAAAAATGTAAAATGATACAGTGTTAATTTTTAATAAATCTTCCTGGAATAAATACAATAACTCATCCATGAAGGATGACTGTGTTTCTTTCCCTTATGAAGAGACCTTGATAATATATTAATGAGCAGCATAATGCTTACCCTTCAAGGGTGACATACCCCATATATATGCAAAGAGCCCTATCACCCCACACTGAACTTTGGATAATGTCCAAACCTCTTTCCTCTCTTCCTGTTTCAAAGGTGTTTGCTCTGAAACTGCATGGCAATAAATAATAGTGCCTAGAGGTGGAAGAATCTAACTATGTGTCAGTGAATAATCAATTAATCCATTGCTATTGATCACTAGCATGTTCTATTAATTTCATTATGATGTCTAAAGTGTAATCCAGAGCAATTAAACACAAAGGCATCTGATAGTTTGTGGTAATTGAATTTGTGAATTTATTAGCTTGCATTCATTCACTCCCAATACCAGGAATTAATATTTCATGTTACTCTTTTAGATGTGAGAATGCTTTTGGGGGACTTTTAATTAAGGTAAAAAAAGCTACGTGCACAAGATCCCCCTCAAAGCTGAAGGCTTTTGAAATAGTAGTGCCTCTACTGACAACAAAGAGGATTCATTCCAGTGACACCCTCTTTGTCAGAAGCTTCATAACCTGAAGTGAGAGTAGTATGAGAGGCATGGGGGTACATGTCAGTATGTCAATTACATATAATTATGGTGGGAAGAGACTGGTAGCTTATTTTATGTGAGGGATAAAGGAGAGGAAAGAGCCAAAGATAACACAGAGGTTTCAGAAATGAAACGCTGGGTGAATACTAGTGACTTTGACCAAAAGAAGGATATTAGATAGAAGTAGGAGCAGGCTAGGGTAAGTGACTTTGGAGGGGGAGGGGTCAGAGAATTTTCCAGTTGATAGGGTCTGGAGATACAAATACAATGAATGAAACCATCCCGACCAGCAAGGATATGATTCCTTCATGGCATTGCAGACTAACTGCCTCAATTGGACATTCTTCTGACCCTGCCTAGAACATAGTAAGTGCTTATGAGATATTGACACAGAGAGTTGAAGTTCATAGGATCACAGGATCACTGATTTAGACTTGGAAGTAACCTTAGAGGTTATTGTGCTCTACTTCTACTTCTTATAGTTGAGGAAACTAAGGACCAATGATGTGAAGTGACAGTGTCATAGAGGTAGTGAGTGTGTGAAGCAGAATTCAAACCTGGGTCTTTCAGATTCCAAGACCAAAGCTCAATCCATTATATTCTCTCCAGAAAGAATGTTTCATATTTAGAATTTGGACCCATACCTCCATGGGGAAACCATGTGATATAAATCTAAATCTTAGAAGATAGGAAAGGACTAAGTACATAGATCTGAAAATTATCTTCAAAATTATTAGTTGAAGCCTTCAAGTGAATAAGATCATCAAATAATAGAGCAAGGAGAAAAGAAAGCTAAGGAGAGAAACTTGGGAAACAATCACCTAAAGTGGTCAGGAACATGGTAAAGAGAGGAGGAATAATTTAGGAAATGTGAACTTCTTATCCTAAGAGTAGTAAGTTCAATAGTGTGACATCTCTATAACTAAGAGAGGACAGAATATCAGAAGGAGAGGATGGTCATACAAACATAGACTTTGAGCCAGAAAGGACATCAGGACCCAAGTAGTCCAACTTTCTCATTGTTCATCTGAAGAAAATGAAGCCCAGTGACCTGCCTGACATCACACAAATAGTAAGAATTGGAGGGAAAATGTGAATCCAGATTCTTTGAATCCAGAGCCAGTGCTCTTTCCATTTTACTATGATCAAAAGCATTAAATGCTTTAGTGGTCAAGGAGGATGAGAACCAAGAACCCTCCCCCCCCCAATAAATTTGATAATTAAGAGGTCATTGATGAACTTTGAAAGGTAGTTTCAATAATGTTGTCATAGAAAGAAACCACTTTGCAAAAATTGAAGAAACTGATGAATGGGATGATGTGAAGACCAGAATTGAAAAAGGATGCTGGGGCATAATGTTCTGTGCTCTCCTCCATGTGTCCACTCCCCTCAGCAAACCTTGGCTGGAGAATTGGAGCTCAGCACATTACTTGTCCTCATTTTCCACAACTCAGATGGTCAAGAATTGTCATGTCTGCCCCACTTCTGTTTCCCCAGTTGTTTTCTACCAGAATACCAGAAGGGGAAAAGCTAAAACATTAGCATGGTAATTTTAAACTTAGCCAGTACATAGATGATGGTGAATGGGGTGAGCAAGAGAGTTTGTGACAGATATAAATCAATTTTAGACATTGTTGAAGTAGAACATTTTCAGGGAAGGCGAAAGAGTAACATCAATAATAACAATAAGAATTTTAATAGCCTTTCCTAAAAAGATTGTAAATATTGCTGCTGTATCTTAAGAGGTCTTATAATCTTGAAATAACAGTATAATTGGTATTCTTTAAGGTGTCTGTGAGGCATCTGAAGTTTTAATTTTTATTCCAAAAAAACTATTAAGAATTACGATTGAAGAGGCAACAGAGAAAAAGGACTAAAATGACTAATTTCTTGAAAGAGTTGAGTCTAATCCTGATCATGCAAAAAATCATGAAGGGAATTCTTTTTTTTTTTTTAAGCAATTGGGGTTAAGTAACTTGCTCAAGGTTACACGGCCAGTTATTTCTGGGTGTGGTGCTGAGTATCTGAGCCCGGATTTGGTCCAGGTCATCCCGACACTGGAGCCGGTGCTCTTACTCGCTGAGCCACCTGGCCGCCCCTAGGGAATTCTTTAGAAGAGAATTTAATTGTTATGCTGGGTGAAGGGGATGGTGGGATCTATGTTCAGAACTGAGGAGGTCATCATTTGTAATGATGTTTAAGGGTGAATTTGGATAGTATCTTTCTCAAAGCTTATATATTATAAAAAAGTCTTTAACTCTTTATTGTTGATTACTCAAGTATAGCCAATAACTTTGATGTTTATTTTAGCTTAGGAGATTAAGGATATTGAGTAGAGACAAGAAAATATTTATTAGAAAACAGGTTTCTCTAGGCTTAATGATATGAGTAAGTATTATTTAATAAGCTAGAGTAGAATGCTATTGATTCCTTAACAAAAATATCTTTCAACCTTTGGAAATAATAAGGAAATATCAAGATATATCCCTTGATTACTTTTGAACCCAGGATGAAAATAAATAAGGACAATAAGCTCATTTGAAGTAGGAAGAGGAGCGATAACCAAAGATGAGGGCAGATAGTATGGCATTGCAACCCAAACCCAAACCAAATAAAATTTGATTTCTTTCAATACAGTGACAGAAATTTGACACTGGTTCATTTTAACCTCTCCTCTGCTGATGATATAGAGATGCTACTAATCACAGATACCCCAATGTTGTACCTTCCCTTTGGAAACTTATGGGATAAATAAATAGTGAAGTTACTTGAACCTAAACTTCCCTAATATGATTGAGTAGTTAATTGAATACACTACACACAAACCGTTAGACTATAGTCACAATACTAACACACAGTCCATTTCATAACAATAATCCAGGGAACAGAGAGCAAACACTAAGGAAATGGCTGATATTTCAACAGGAACAATTTATGTTGGACACAAAGATATTTTGTTGCTTTTTTGTTTACACTGTTATATGTGATTTATTTAAAAAAAATAGATTTCATTCATTTTTTTTACACCATGGGGTCTTTCAGTATCTTTCTTCTTTTCACCCCCAGAAAGACAACTCATATAAAAATAATATTTTAAGGAAAAAATGAGTAAGAAAAATAAGTGAAAAAGTCAACAAATTTAATATATGTAATGCATCACAGTAGTGGGAATTCTAACTTTGCAATGGAGTAGGGTTGAAATGTGTCGCCATTTTTCCTCTTTGTTCTTCCAGATCCTAGGCAGACATCACAACACAATATTGTAGCCACTTTTACTCTTTTATCTGTGTGCATAAGTGAACGGCACAAGCCATGGAGACGTAAGGCCATAACACTTTTCATGGTCATCCACAAGGCAAGTTGTTATCCCGATGATTACAGGTCTCCTAGCCTGCCAGACAGGTCTAGGTCAGCTTGCAGAGGAGCAGGCTAGACTCACAAGTTTCTATTCCTGGGAGAATGTAAGAAATTTGTGGTTTGCTTGGGGCCATCAGTGTAGGACATTATTGATGTTGATGAACTTTCTTGCTTTCTAATTTAGGTAAATTGTTTTGCTTCCCACTGTGATATGAAGTCATATGATGGATATAAAGTGGAAAAGATTCAATGGATTGGGGGTCTGGACATTATTGTATGTAGTTTGGAGGGCAAATCCAAGTAGATTCTCAGGGTAACAATTTAGGGTCCTATTATGTCAAAGTGTGTAATAGTAATGAAATTTGAAGATCCCTTTGTATTGCTAAGCTAAGGGGTACTTAGCACCTAGTTTCAAATTAAATCTCTGTTAAAGAAACATAAGAAACATCACTTTTGCTGCTGTAACAAGAAAGGGCTGACCAGGGAACCCCTATTGCTGATGTAACAGGAAGGGGCTGAACAGGGAGGAGCTATACCATATTTACGGAACAGCACAAGCTGAACAGTCATAACTTCTTGGGATAAGCATTGTGGAGCATTGGCAGGGCAGCTGCTGCAGGACTGAAGACTGACCTGAGAATTGAGAAGAACTGAGAATAGGAATGAGAATTGAGGACGGAGGCAGAATTTCTTGAAGCAAGCCATGTGGAGGCTGGATAAAGTAATTTTGATTTTGAAAACAGAGCTTATGGTGCTGAGGATTTTGGAGTGCCAGCTGGAGCTGCTGGGGCTGCTGAGGATTCCTGAGGGCCAGCTGGAGTTGAGGAGGACTTCCAAGGGCCAGTTGGAGCTGCCAAAGATGGGAGAAACCTGATGGTGGTGCTGGTATTTTGTACAAATATTCTTGTGGCTTTGTTAAGCCTTGTCTTCCCAGGAACAGAGACTGTGAAGGATTTGATATGGACTGGACACTGTGAATCCCAATGTGGAGCAGGAACTGCATGGAGAGCTAGAGAAGGAGCTGGGAGCTGTCTGTCTTTGACCTCAGGGGGCAGTTGGTTAGATTCAGGCAGGATCTGGGACCACAGAAGAGGAACCATGGGAACTGAAAGCCTGCCCTGAGTCAAGATGAAAAGACCTCTCTATGGGTATTGAGTAGTAACTGATAATATTGTCTGAGTAGTGACTGATGAAATTGTAATTGTGACCTACAGGTGGATGGCTTTTGCATTTTCCATTACCCATTAAGAGGATAGTGAGTAGTGACTGTTGAAATTGTAACTTAATTGCACTCCATGGGTGGAGAACTTTGATTTTTGTACTTTGTGACCCTTAAGGAGGCAAGCCTCCTTAAGGAAGTTAGAATGATTGAGTTACTAAATGATTGAGTAACTAAATGATTATACTTTGTTTAAACTATGTGACCACTTTCATGAAAACTATGTGGCCATTTTAGTGACAAGTTGTTGAGTTGTGACATGGTGAATACTGTATTTTGATTTTCTGTGATAAGTTGTAACATTGTGAATGCTGTACCTTGATTTTCTGTGAATGTTTTGCTCTGATTTGTTATCAAATAAATAGAGAGTCCGCTAAACTATGTAATCAGAACCTTGAAAGCAGTTTACAGCAGCAGTCTTCTGGAAAGTTGCTTCTCTGTGACTTTACAAAGTGATGGAGAGCTGGGAGTTTGGGGTGGAGTCAGCAGAGTAGATGGGTTAACTGTCCGAGTTGGTAAATTCCTAGTGATGAGGATTTCTGAGATCTCACTGAACCTAATCGTGGCACTTGTTTCTTTGCCTCATGCCAAGATGCTAAATAATGACACTTATCTGATCACAAGCATTCACTTGGCTCCTGATCATATTTATATCTGGGTCCTGGGTCCTGGATTGGATCGTGGTAGTGAGACCAGTAGTATCTCAGGTGCTTGTCCTGAGGACCAGAAGTCTCATATCTGGGTGATTACTGAGAGATTTAGTCTTTTCATGAATAGTTCAGTGACCCAGCACAGAATGGGCACAGCACTATAGATTACAGAATGAGAAACCTTTCAAATATAGTCTCTGAGTGGGAACATGGTGTCCAACCTTTCTGGATCTAGTAATAGTCAAAGACAGAGTATGTGTTGGGGAAGAAACTCTAGGATAAATGTCCACTCACCTGGGCACCAGATGGCTACAGGGTGTTGAAGCACTATGGTCTTCCTTATTTTGTTGAGTGATGTTCTTAGTCTTCACCATTCTCTTACTCAGTGTCCTGCTCACAAGGACTTTGAATTCAGGCTATTCCTAGAAATACTATAATTCAATCAAGCAAGAAGCCTTTATTAATTACTAATTACATTCCAGGAGCTGTGCTCTATGATGTATTAAATAACTATTTTGGGGTGCTGGTGAAAGTGAGTAGAAGAATAGCTAAGCATTGATCTCCCTGTTACGTAATTATTCTGATTCATATCAAGTAACTGACATATAAATGACATTTGGTAATAAGGCTTGCTTATTTGTTGGAGAAATCGCTAATGTTGTAATCTATGTCATGTATGGTAGACTTACTTTTAAATTGAGAATGTTGATTGCTTGAGAAAAGTGATTATGTCTTATGCTCTATATCTCTTACATCTCTCACATTACCTAACACAGGACTGGGTACAATGATATCAATTAATGGAAATTTAATTGAAGGTTAGATTTTGTAAATAATTACTTGGGCTATTGAGAAGGCCTTGTTCTGGACATCTTTAGATAAGTTCAAGTGTAGATCTAAGATTCTATGGTTCTGTATCCTAGTGAAGATCCTTGACTGACTGGCAAGAGATAGACATCAACTTCAGACTCAAAATGCTTTTTCTAAGTTCAGACTATTAAGCAACATTATCCCATTGGATGTTCACAGGTTAGCCTATTTTCCCTTGAATACAGGTTGTTCTTCATGGTGTCTTGCTAAACTTCCATTTAGCCCTGATTTCTTTCACTGTTATAACATGTTATTCATTCTTTAATAGCTAACAAGAAAAGCACATCATTTTCCAGAGTGCATTTAAAAAGAAAAAGGGGAAACCCAAGGCTTTTAATGTAACCAACAATAAGAAAAATCCCAATATTATTATGTCAAATTAAAGTACTAATTCACCAAAGGGGCAGGCTCTTCATCTCTTTCATTTCCTTTCTGCTAAATTCTGGATAAACTCATTCTGCAGACTCCATTCTGGGCAATATCCTCAGTGCCATCCCAGACCATGTGTCCTCTTGCATTCCTTACATTATATTCACTTTTCTTTTCTTTTTCTATTCACTCTTCTTTAGGCCAGTCACCCATAAGTGACAGAAAGACTACTGGGATCTGAGAAACAGATGATAATTGAAAATTCAGTCCTACAACTTGACTGCTATGTTTGTACACTTTCCAAGGAAATGAAGTTCCAAGGATTCAGTGAGATGATCAATCCCATTGGAAGGAGCCCAGTTGTGTAATGTAACTAATGTAGCATAACCTGTCCAATAAGGTCATTGGGTAGCCTAGTATTCTGGGCCCTGTCTTACAGTACATTTAGTTCCATATTTCAGTTCTCTTTGTGAGCCTCAAAGACAGAGGGGCCAGAGGGTTGCCACACTATGGAAAGTCTCTCAGCATTGCCAAACACAATTGAAACACCATCACACCAAACTATGCTTTCCCATATACAGCTGAAAGAAAATGAATCTTTTAAAGGAATGAACTTGAGAGATAATTTTCTTTTTTAAAATAGTTTCATATTCTTACAAGTTGGGAAAGCCCAAGGCTGCCATTTGTAGTATAGATGATCTATTCAAGATACTGTTGTCTCCAGACACTCCCTAATCCTTCCCAACAGGAATTCTTTCACTAATTAAGGTTGTCTAAAGGTGTTTTTGGACTTTTCTAACCCTGTACCTGTTTAGTCCATCGGACATTACTTTTTAAAGGCTAGTATCTGATTCTGGGAACAAATTATCATGAAGCCCAACTTCCTGCCTTCTTAATGCAAGTACTTATGTGAACAGGATCCCTTTGAAGTCAAAAGGAGACTACTATAGGGCAATTACAATGGTGGTAAGGGGACCAGAGCAAAAGCAGATGCATCAGGAGAAGCAGCCTTTATCGTCAGGGTGTTATGAATATTAGATTTAAAAAATCATCATTCAGACCTTATAAGGGTTTCTTGAAAGAGAATGGTGGTGCCCCCTCCTCCACTGTTCACTTCCACACATACATGAGAAAACTACACCAAAGCAGAAAGGGATCATTCCTGAAACAGTCATAGAAAGAGAAGGGACTAACTAATTGTATGGTCTCTCTGAGCCTCAATTTACTTCTTCTGTAAAATGAGAGTGTTAGTCTAGATGGTCTCTGGACTTCCTTCTAGCTGCAACATTCTTTAATTTGTGATGAGGATGTTGACTTTGAGCATCTGTGATACCTAGCAGCAAATGTCATTCTTCATTTTTCTTGATCCATTTGCCAAATGAAATAGTATATTTCGCACCAGGGCAGAAAAGAACAGATGATCCTGTAGGCCCAGATGTTCACTGCAATTCAACAAATGATTGCATATTTATTGTGTGTCTAATGATCACTGGGCTTGGTAGGTACTGGGGGAAGCTAGAAGTATATGGCTCAGTTATTGCCTTCAAAGAGCATACATTTTAGTTAAAGAGAAAGGGAAAGAAAAATGAAAAGGAAAAACAAAATTAAAAAACAAATAAAACACTGGAAAATAAAGCCAGGTTATATATAGTAAAAGGATTAATTATCAGAAGGTACCAACATGTTTTTATTAGAGATTTGATTAGGGATTATGGTTTGGTGTTTGGTTAGGGATTAGAGATTAGATGTCTAGTGATTTTGTTGGAGATTACACATTTTGGAGAGACAGAATCTAGTGTAGTGAAATTAGCAACAAATTCAGATACAGAAGTCTTACGTTCTGACCTTGGTTCTACTAATAAACAGTTTTATTATCTTAGGCAAGTCACTTAACCTCTCTGAAACTCAGTTCTCTCATCAGCAAAATGGGAATGATACTTGTACTATTTACCTCAGACTTGTTATGAGATGAAATTAAATCATGTGTCAAAAAAAGATGTGCTGCTACTGCAATGCTTTATGTAAATGTCAGTTATCCTATCCTCTCAGCACCCCTTCCCAAATACCCACATATCTCTTAGGTAACTAGTTAAGCAGTCACTTATATGTACGCTCCATGCATTTCAGACTTGGATTGTGATTATGGGTGGGCTGCAGTTATTTGCAGGCGCACTGTTGTGTGCTGGTCAGTGTACATGCATACAGACTCTCCCATTTGTAAAATCCCTAACTCGCTCCTTTTCTTAGCTCCCAAGGTCCCTACCCCTCTCTGCCAATGATGCTATCAGCCACTCTGCATTAAAGTCACACAGGAATGTCTTGATTAAACAAATTCCCTCATTCTGCCTTAGATATATTCAGCCAATTAAGGGCTCCAATTGCTCACATTATCACTTGTGTTTTATTTATTGGAAAGCATTATTTTAAATACTCAGAACAGACAGCGGCTGAATGTTCACAAATAGGCTTTTTAAAAGTTTTTCTTTTTTTTAAAGGATGCTTTAGTGTCACGTTTGAACACTGATATTTCCCAGAAGAGAAAAAGGGAAGGAGGAGCATTTCCTGCAATAAAAAGCAGGTAAATTTTCAAGTCAGACACCTCAAGCAGGAGGTAGCTCCCCTGGTCTCCTAGGCAGCGTTCTAGGCAAGGCTGAGGTCCCTTTTCGAAAAAGAATGAGAAAATGTTCTCTCTTCTAGAGTCACAGAGGAGATTTCTGGTGGAGCAGGGGAAGCAGGGATCTGGCTTGCTGCAGGCACTACATGAAATAAAAATGCTGTTATGCTGGAGAATCAAGGAAAGTAGGGACTGAGCAAGAGGGAACCAAGACTACCCTGAGACATCCAGGTTTACATGGTCCGATGTCCATTAGGAAACTATTTCTCTTGGTGAGTAAGTTCCAACTATTGTAGCTGGAAAGATCTTAAAATGTACCTTTTAGACTAATGGTTCTCAAACTTTTTGATCTTTGGAACACTTTGTACTCTTAAAAATATTGAAAACTACCCTCCTCAAGAAATTTGTTTTATGTGGATTAAATATATCAATACTTATCATTTTAGAAATTAAAAAATACTTTTACTTAATATTTACAAATTACTATTTCGTCATTCAAGATATCTTATAGCAAAGTAAAAGTGAAGTAAAAATAGTAATTCAGTTACCTCATCTGAAAGTATATGCAAAGTTTCTCATCTGTAGCACCCCCATACTTCTCTACCAAAAATAAAGTATCAGAAATATATTTTCTCTCCTTTCTACCCTACCACATTGAAACAAAAAGAAAAGAAAAACAAATTTTTTGGAAAAATATGCATAGTCCATCAAAACAAATTCCTTTAATGGTTATATAGAAATAACACACACACACATAACACACACAGTGTATACACATATACGTGTGTGTGTGATTCTGTACCCCAAAACCATGAGCTCTCTGTAATGGATTGTGTGTTTCATCATCAGTCATCTGAAATCATGAATGGCAATTATATTGATTATAGTTATTTGAGCTTTCAAAAATGTTTTTACTCATTACTGTACAAATTGTTCTCCTGGTTCTGCACATTTCATTCTTCATCAGTTTATAAAAGTCCTCAAAATTGATCAATTTTTTAATATTGGTATTATAGCATAGATTATTCTTTGGCTCTACTTTATTCTGTGGTCTTTTATGTACAAAAATATTTATAGCAGCTTTCTGAGGTGGCAAAATAACAGTATCAGTAATAAACTAGAAACTAAAGCAATGTATATCAATTGAGAAATGGCTGAATAAATTGTGGCATATGAATGTGATTAAATACTACTTTTCTGTAAGAAATGAGGGAATAGATGATTTAAAAATGCATATGAAGACACTGTAATAGAAACAAAAACATCTTAGTGTAAGTATGAAAAGAGTTTTAATTTTCTGGATCCTTTGAAAGGGTTTTGGGAATTCCCAAGGATCCTCAGACCACACTTGACAATCATTGCTCTATATGTATTCCTTCATTTTACAGATAAAGGAATGGAAAGGGGAAATAATAAATAAGCATGGTGCCTACTATGCCTACTATGCCATGTTAGGCATGGTGCCAAGGGCTTTTTACAAGTATCATCTCATTTGATCCTAAGAACAACATTGTGAGGTAGGCATTATTATTATCCCCATTTTACAGTTAAGGAAACTAAGATGAATAGAGATTTAGTGACTTACCCAGGGTCATAGAGTTAGAGAGTACTGGAGATTGGACTTGAATTCAGGTCTTCCTAACTCTACTCAGTATAGCCTCATGAGAAGACTGACACTGAGATGAACAGATTGGCCTGTTTAGTGGCTAAGTAGGGATTAGATAACCCAACCACAAAGTCTGTCAATTCATCCTCTTTATTAAAAATTTAAATTTATTTTACATTTAATTGAGGTAGGCTAGTCTACGAAGGACTACCTCTGAAGCTTTTTTCAATATTCCCAGCCTGCTTCCAGACTAAGTCACCATTTGGAAATAATGATATTGTGATAATGTCTCTATATAATAATGGCTCAGGGGTTAGTACTGTGTGATGACAATTGCAGTCTAGCTGACTACAGAGCTGTAAGAACCAGTGACTGGGGAATTGTTGAACTGGAACTAAGTGAATGCACAAAAAAAGGGTTAACACACCCATCTCTCATTTTCTTTTCTTTTTAGTTCTAGGAGGCAGGATTCTGAGCTTCTGAAGGTTTGGGTAGGGGGATGTCTTTTCTTCACCCTACCCCATGGGGGTAGATACATAGCTGCTGCTTCTTGTTCTTGTTCTCCTCCTCCTCCTCCTCC
>NW_027185665.1:13417980-13422615 GCF_028583685.1 Petaurus breviceps papuanus | reverse complement strand
GGAAACTTTTGCAGACAGATGAGAAAGGACAGTCACCCAAGAAAATTGGTAGCTTCAGTGTGCATAAGCCTTGAAGAATAAAGTGCTGGTTATGACTCAAGGATCTCAGCTCAGTGATCCAGCCAGCACAGAGCTACATCTAAGGGGCACTTCAAGAGGACTCCTGAAAAGGAGGAAAAGGACTTTTAGGGGCAGGAGTGGAAGGTCCTCCTTTGCCACATGTGTTCTCTACATGCCCATCACATTAAGTTGAAGCTCACATTCCTCAGGAAACTTATTATGCAAGGTGTGAGGGGATATGTACCAAGTATGAGGAGAGATGTTTTTCAACTCTTTTTGTTAAATGTCAATCAATCAATCTCTTTTCTAACTGCTAATTGATAACTATTGACTAACTGTTAAGGGAGAATACCCAGGTTCTCATTTATGACAGAATTAGAAGTTCTCAGTTGCTCAGAGGTATCCTTAGAACCCCAAGGGGTACAATACTGAGCTACCTTATGGAGACCCTGTCCTATTAATGTGAGTGTTCAGTTGAAGGGCGTGGTGCCACAAAGAGTGCTGCATATGAAAATGAGAAGGGTTTTTTTGTCTCCTCAGATTTAGGGATCACACAATTAAAACAGGCAATCAATAACCAGGTGTTAGGGACTTACCGTTGTGAAATTTAAGACACAGAAAAGTCTTAGGGAGTATGCATTTTAATTGTTGAGTAAGACAAGCTTGAAAGAAAATGAAAGATATACCTATTTTAAATGAAGTCTTAATTTTTAGAAGTCCCATATCTATCTCCCTTAGGACTAATGTTAATTTCCTTGTGTCCAAAATAAATATATGTATACCCATATATCCCTTGCTGACTTAGTTGAACATAGATGATAATTCTTTGACAAGTTAGGGCTGGCATGATCTGGACCTGCAGGAGACAAAGGTAAAAACTTGCTTGTCAGAGAGATGGAGAGGGAGAGGGAGAAAGCAATAGGGATACAGAGAGGGGGAAAGGAAGGGAAGGAGGAAAGGGGGAGAGAAAAGAGACAGACAGACAGACAGAAAGACAGAGAGACAGACAGAGAGAGACAGACAGAGAGACAGACAGACAGAGAGAGAGAGAGAGAGAGAGAGAGAACTTGTTATATACAATGTGAATGATGGTAGAGAGGAGTCATTAGACAGATGGAATATTGGATGGCTATACTCTTCGTAGAAGAGGTTAAAACTAAATTACACAGTTTAGCTTCACTAATTTGTATTGATGGGTGAAAAGGTGCCTAATATATGCTTTAACGAATAGAAAAAAGTACCATTTTTAATTAGCACTGAAAAGTAGCCTATATAGGAAAGATATAGACTCTTTCCAAATGCTCGAAAACCTCTGGCTTTTCAAGTATTTTAACTATCTCCTTTTATCATGGTTTATGCTATGACTTTGCTAAATAAAGATCAACTTTAGACTAGCCAGTGTTGGGATCATCATGGATTCTGATTTAGTGAAGTTTGAATGAATGGAGTTGACTCTCTGTGCTTGGTTATATGGTCATGCCACATTAAACTAAAACCTGTGGGGAATATGGTATTCCACATGGATTTTCCAGATAACTGAAGGTTATGCCTCCAAGCACCTAAATTTGGTTTACTCCTATCATTTTGATGGATACTTTCTAAAATGTATTATATAAATCAAAGATTTCTACAATAGAGGCTATAGGAGCAAATAGAATGCTATTTTTCTTCATGCCTCAGGGTCATCAACATGACCAAACATCGCTGTACGCTGTTGTAATATACAGTACAGTACAGCAATTGGTTTAGAGTATTTTTAGTCCCTTTCATCACCAACAGGCTGTCATTTGAAACCCTATCTTTGCGCTCTGTTGGCCATTGTAGATTGCTCCTTTCAGTTTTCTGTGGGATGGGAAACCAGATAAGATTCTTAAGAAATTTGGTTACAATAAATAAGACTCAATAAGGTTCTGAGTGAAAGTGCAAGGATCTGGGTTTGCTTCAGATACTTTGTAACAGCTACTTGGAAGGCCTCAGGGATATGTTCTGGAGGGTTGAGGTTGCCAGAAATCTGGCAAGAAGCTAAGTGGGGCATTATCCCATTATTTCATTCTTTTAGGGTAGAATATTGGAGTTTGAAGAACAAGATAAAGACTGTGTTGCCCTCAGGGACTTTATTTTCCTTCAAAAGGACATTTCCACAGTTTCAGTTTGGCACTGAGCAAGGATGATTGCAATTTTCAATTATCAACACAGCCTAATCTCCAGGTGACAAATACACAGCCAAGTTCTATATGTAATTGCACACACCCATCCAAAGACAACAAGCAAAGAACAATGGGATAAGCAGTACTTTGCAATCCGGAGACCTGAGTTTGAAGTCCAGGTCTGTCATTTACTAGTTGTATAACTTTGAGCAACATATCACTTTAGTGTGGCACAGTATACAGAGCCCTGAATTAGAAGTTAAGGGAGGCCTGGGTTCAAATCTCATTCCTGACTCTTTAGTAAGCCCTTCTCAATCTGACTTCAGCATCTTTCCAGGAAGACTACACATTACTTCACCTCCCAGCCCCTGTTTTCCAGCTAAATTGACTCACTTACTGTTCACCTTCCATAAACTTGCACATTCACCTTCATCTCTCATCTTTGGCCATTGAAGACCCGGTGCCTGGACTTCTCTCTCTCCTCATTTTTACCTCTTCAAAGCTCTAGTTCCTATCAAGGCTTAACTCAGCTGGCACCTCCAATGCAACAGAACTTTTGTAATCCCCCCAGTTATTAATCCCTCTCTCAGAAACATTTACTTATTCCATACAATCCTGCATCTGTTTATCTCTGATTATGCTACATCTCTCAAAGAATAAGGTCCTTGAGAATAGGAACTATCTTATTATTTGTATGTCTTTGTATTCCCAAAACCTTGTCCAGTACCTGGGACATAATCAGTGTTTGTTGATCAATTGGCTGCATTATCCAAGACAAATCATTTGATCTCTCTGATTCTCAGTTTCCTAATCTGAAAAATAGAAATAATAATGCTTGCAAGTACTTCCTTTATAGGGTTGTTGTTTAGAATCAAATAACTTATGATGATTTATAAAGAGTGCTTTGAAAATCTTTAAGTGCTGATATAAATGTCAGCTATGATTGTTAGCTTATAGCTCTCAGTTTCCTCAACTGTAAAATGAGGATAGTAAAATTTTAACTATCTAACTCACAAAGTTATTGAGGAAAAAGTACTTTGTAAAGCACTATACAAAGGAGAATTTTCAAAATGCTGATACAGGAATTCTTCTTTGGGAATATATCTCTTGATCCATATTTAAAAGACTGAGAGAACAGTATAAATCTCAGTTTTATTCACTGCTCTGGGTATTTTAAGCCCATTAATTTCTATCACATCCATGATCTATAAATGAAAAAGGCAAAGATTTAGAATAATAGTCTCAAGTCAAAATTAAACAAATGACCATTTATTAACTTTTCTAAAAGACACGCACCTATAAACCTATGAAATGAATATAGAGAATTCAGATAAACAAAAAGTTGTTCTAAATGTGTTTGTCAATATTACCACTTGGTAAGAGAGAGAAGTGGTGCACATGTGTACATACACACACAAACACACACACACACTTGTATATTTTTGGATCATATTTAGAAAGCTCTATTTTCCCCTTCCAAGTCAATGGGGTAAAATAGTCATGGTATTTCAAGTAAAAAATATTACTTCATTCAGTCTGTCTTCTTGTAAGATGCAGCTGTATCTTAGGTTCTTCCCTAGAAACAATGCAATACTGCTGCCTTGAATAAGATTTTGCTTTTATTTAGAAGGAACTACAAAGTGTTTGGAGCAGCATCTGAATTCTCCTCTTTTCAGATGTAATTTTCTATCCTTATTCTAACTAGATTATCTTTAATGGCAAGACACAAATAATGAACATTTTGATTAAGACAAGTTGGGAAATGGCCAAAACCTAATAAAAGTGTGTGTGTGTGGGGGGAGGGGAATAAAACCTGGTCTTTTCAAATTAAATGAATTGTCTATGTAATGAGGAAAAAAAAGTTTAAATTAGTTATTCAGTGGTCCCTAAATGAAGCATTAGTAATCCTTAGCACTGAAAATCTGTAGAATCTCAAATCAAATTGATCTATTATTTTTCTGTTATGCTTAATTAAGTAGTCAAAATGCATAAAGTTGCAGGATACATTTCAAGAAGGAAGACTTCTTTGTTTGTTTGGTTTTTGTTTTGTTTTTCATTTTGAGACATGTAGAATTTATCCTTGAGAACTTAAATACCTTTGATGTTATTGAACACAAATTCTCTGTTTTTATACTTTTCTAGGCACACAAACTTTAGTGAGTTTGCTATATAGATGAAAGAGAAACACAGAATTTCAGTGAGACAGGACCTCAGGGATAATCTACTTCAGGGGTCCCTAACCTGGGGATAAAGGGTTTCGAATTGATGAATTTACTGTTTTCCCCATATATTCATAACTGTAAGACAATATAATTGGTTTCCTTTGTAATTCTATGATTTTTTTTCTTATGCATTTAAAAACATTATTCTGTGAAGGGATCCACAGGCTTCCCAGAAGGGGTACTAGAACACACACACACACACACAC
>NW_027185665.1:13415855-13417880 GCF_028583685.1 Petaurus breviceps papuanus | reverse complement strand
ACACACACACACATACACAAACACACACACACACACACACACACAAAAGATTAAAGCTCTATACTCTAGGCCTACTGGCGCCTGCAGAAGAATCCACAACATTCTCAACAAGTGACCTCCCAGTAAGAGGCGGCCCCCTACTGGCCCCAGGAAGTCTGTTTCCTTTTGGCGTTGTTCTAATTTTTATGAAACTGTTTTGTTTCTCTTCAACCTCTGCAAGTTTCCCTCTGTGTTCCTAATTCATTTTCTGGGATCAGACAGAGCAAGTCAAGTAAGCCCCTCTTCCGTGTGACAATTCTTTAGATATTTTATTTTGAAGAAGTAAATTTTGAGAAGTTATTTAGCAGGAGAGGAGCTCACTGTATATTTCATCCCTCATACTACTCAGTATGTACTATACATGGTACTTACTATGTAGGAGGCACCAAGACAAGAGAGAGAAAGCTAAATTGTCCATTTGTCTTAGAAAATTCTATCTAGGGGCAGCTAGGTGGCACAGTGAACAGAGCACTGGTCCTGGAATCAGGAGGACTTGAGTTCAAATTTGGCCTCAGACACTTAACACTTACTAGCAGTGTGACCTTGGACAAGTCACTTAACCATAATTGCCCTGCCTTCCCTCCTCCACAAAACAAAAATAGCCCAGAAAGGGAGAGAGGGGATGGGAATGGTACAGTGTTTACCAATGCAATGTAAAACCTGATGATAAATTTGAATTAGGGTCTCAGCTCAGATTTTAATGTACAACAGCACTTATTATTCCTCACACTGACTATCTTCCTAGTGTAGAAATGATAGTGGAACTCATACACTGGTGTTGTCTCTGCAGTTAAATAAAAGCATTTTGAGGGCAAGAACTATCATTGGTTTTGTTTGCTTGTCTGTCTCTTGTGTATATGTGTGTGTATTTGTGTATTATATATACATATATATATATATATATATATATATCTTCAGTGTTCAGCACACTTCTTGGTACAAGTAAGTTCTTTTTTTTTTTAAGCAATCGGGTTAAGTAACTTGCTCAAGGTTACACGGCCAGTTATTATTTCTGGGTGTGGTGCTGAGTATCTGGGCCCGGATTTGATCCAGGTCATCCCAACACTGGAGCTGGTGCTCTTACTCGCTGAGCCACCTGGCTGCCCCTAAGCAATTGGGGTTAAGTAACTTGCTCAAGGTTACACAGCCAGTTATTATTTCTGGGTGTGGTGCAGAGTATCTGAGCCCAGATTTGATCCAGGTCATCCTGACACTGGAGCCGGTGCTCTTACTTGCTGAGCCACCTGGCCGCCCCTTACAAGTAAGTTCTTAATAGATCTGATACATAGACTTGGCAAAGGAAGCACTTAATAGATTTTTCATTCATCCATACTATCTGGTTTCAACTCCATGGAACAAAATTCCCCTCCCAGGATAAGTTCATCACTTCCAAACTCACTACCATGCAGTTAACCTAAGCCTTGATTGACAATACCTCGCTCAGCCTTCTCTTTACTCTGATTGGAGGGCTGGAGAGCACAGTACCAAACTTCTCCCATGGCTTCCCTTTATAGAGGACAGAAACTAGACTCTCACTGGCCTCTGCTGACCTGCCTAGTTTTAACTCCATGAAACAAAATACCCCATGCCATATACCCCCTAATATTCTGAGATCTTTCTTTCCTGCCTCCTTTTGTGTGTCATCTTCCCCTTTAGTTTTAAGTTCCTTGAGGGAAGGGGCTGTTTTTATTTTTATTAATTATATTCCCAGAAATTATATCCCCATTGCAGTACTTGTCACATTTGTTGTTGAGTCTTTTTTGGTATTGTCTGACTTTTTATGAACCCATTTGAGGTTATCTTGGCAAAGATACTGGAATGGTTTACCATTTTCTTCTCAAGTTCATTTTACAGATGAGGAAATGGAGTCAAACAAGGTTAGGTGACTTGCCTAGGGTCACATAGTAAGTGTCTGAGGACAGATTTGAACTCAGGAAGATGTCTTCCTGGCTCCAGGCCTGGTGCTCTATATGTTGTGTGACCTAA
>NW_027185665.1:13371722-13415755 GCF_028583685.1 Petaurus breviceps papuanus | reverse complement strand
ACATAGTTAGGTCCTTAATAAAGACTTATGGGATTGGATAGGATTCATTCCATGGCAGTAAACTTCAGGTCATCCAGACAATTTAGATCAAACCTGTCTTCATTTGCTGCTATCTGGCTTCAACATTTTCCTCCCAGAGTACTTTAAAACTACAGGGCTTTGAAGCTAGCTACTATCCATCAGCAAAGGTATTCACCTCTTCTGTCAAATTTACCACAAGCACACCTTTTTCAAGTAATTCAGCTGTGTTGGACCATGCAATCGCTTATAAAGTAGCCTTACCTGATCCCTTCCATCTTCACAAGTCTTCTGTGAATGCATAAAGTTGCAGGAAACCTTTCAGGGATGAAGAGGTTTCATTTGTTGGTTTCTGAGACAGGTATAATTTGTCCTAAAGAATCTGGATACCTTTGACATAATGGAACCTACATTCTCTGTTTTTATTGAATTCTAGGTTTTAATTGAATTCAATTAAAACAGCAAATACTTATTAAGAGCCTCCCATGTACAAGGCACATTTCCAAGAAAAAAAATGTAATAGAGTAGACTGATAATTAGGTTTACTCATATGAGTCTTTGCCAGAAACCCCACAATTGTTAGTTCTCATCTTTAGCTTAAAATTACTTTGTATATAATCTTCATGATGATTCACATGCCATACTGCATATGCACAGGTAACTAAATGTTCAGTAACTTGGGTCATTGCAGGATTGGGTACTGAAAGGTTACATGACTTGCTTAGAAGTACCCTGTCAGTATGTGTCAATTGGTTCTTTAACTTAGGTCTTCCTGACTTTGATATCAGTGCTTTCTTAATTATGCCATGATGCCTCTTTCATATGAATGACTTAAAAAATAATTTCGAGAGGGAGAGAAGACTCCCTCTTTGGGGTTTCAGAAAGGCCTCATCTTCCTCTACTTGCTGATCTACTTTGCTTCAGAGTCCTTTATTACTTCCAGAATACCCCTGGTGAAAATTCCAAGAGCATGGGGTTATAGACATCTTCCACCAACTCCCAAGAACAATTATCTGCATCCTTCCCAAGCTAAATAGTCAATCTGTTATTGCACTCACATCTGCCTACCATCCAAGACCTTGAGTACTATGGTCAACTCTAAGCATTCCATTTTATGAAGGACATTGATGGGCTGAAACATATTTAGTGGAAAAGCAACCAGGATGGTGAGTGAATTAGAAACATGCCACAGGGGCTTAGATGTGCTGGTAAATGTTTAATATCAAGCCCTCCAGAAAAATAGAAAGTATGCATGGCACACTTTGAAGTTTAATCTGTGTTATCAGCATATCTATCACTCTCTTAAGTCTAGTATTCAACAAAATAACAAATCAAGCCCTAATTTATTGCATTTGTCCATTTTTAAGGTGTAAATACTCACAATGAAAATAAAACAATTTGTCCTCATGAGCCAGTACAAGCTGGCTCTAGCACATCCCTGCACCGGAAGAAACTGGGAGGCTTAGCTTAGGAAGACTTAGGGAAGGGGATAAACATTTATTTAGCACTGCGTGCCAGGTAGATGTGCTAATCATTTTAAAAATATTGTCTCATTTGCAATTCAGAGCAACCCTGAAAGTTAGATTCTCCACATAAAGGTATACTATCCTCATTTTATAGTTGAGGAAAATGAGGCAAACACATTAAGTGACTCACCCAGGGTCACACAAGTATTAAGTATCTGAGACCAACTCTTAGGAACTTGAATTCCCATCTTTCTGACTCTAGGCCCAGCCCTCTATCCACTGAGCTACTTAACCGTGTGATAGTTGTCCCCAAGCATACAAAATTTCTGGTATTTATATAGTATTTTAAGACCCGCAAAATGCTCATGAACATTTATCTCATTTGATATTCACAACAAACCTGTCAGGGAAGAACTGTAGTTATTGTTCCCTATTTACAGAGGAAGAACCTGGATTTTAGTATCTTCTTATTTCTACAGAGTTAATTAAGAGTCTGAGACAGGATTCAAAACCATGTCTTCCTCCAACACTCAGTCCATAATATCATACTGTCTCATTTTCAAGTACTTGAAAAATTTTCATGGGAAAATGAAAGATGTTTTGGACTTGTTCTGGTTGGTCTAAGCACCAGACCCAGGAAACATAGGTAGTAGTTCTACAGATATAGATTTCAGAATGATATAAGAAAAATACTCCCTCACAATTAGAGCTATTCCAAGGAAGCAATGGATTCTGCCCTCACTGGGTTTTTTTTTTTTTTAACAGAAGCTGAATGACCATTCCTTGGGTATGTTGGAGAAGAAATTCTCAGTTGAGTATGGGTTGCATTAGTTAGTTTCTGAAGTCCCTTCCAACTCAAGAGTATCTATGACTGTCTACCCTCTATTTTATTATTTATTTATTTTTATTGTCTACTCTCTTTTTGTTACTTATTTTATAACCATCTTTTATTTTTATTTAATTTTTATTCATTCATTCATCTATTTATTTGTTTTTGTTTTTGTTTTTTTTGCTTTTTTGGAGGGGGAAGGCAGGGCAATTGGGGTTAAGTGACTTGCCCAAGGTCACATGGCTAGTAAGTGTTAAGTATCTGAGGCCAGATCTGAACTCAGGTCCTCCTGACTCCAGGGTTAGTGCTCCATTCACTGTGCCACCTAGCCGCCTCACATCCATCTACTTATTTATATTGTCTACTCTCTTTTCCTTCAGACTTTTCTCATGAACAGTGAATTCTTCTTACCCAAGCATGAGTCATTCTTACTGCTACTATGGAAATTTAAGGAAAACACAGTTCAAAGTATAAAACATGAAAGACAGAGCTTGCTTTCCACAGAGGAATAGTAAACTAGGCTCAAGAATGAAATAGCACATCCTAGAAAAAATGCTCTATAACTAAGACCATAATGCCCGCCTTGATGAATTGGAAAGAATACTTCAGAGGGTGGTATTTCAGCCATAAAATTATACCTATTGTCACAAGTGTAGGGTTATAGCCAATAGAGGTAGGAACACCCACAGATTCTGATATAGGACCTGAGGTTGTTGGCACTGGCCCCAACCTTGAACAGAACACTGTGTGTCCTTAACATAATTCTGCTACCACAAGTATTAGTAGATTACATTTTCAGTCTCACATCCATGGATTAATAGAACACTGTGGCGGGCTTGGAAGACCTCTGAAAAATATTATGATGGTATAGTAACTCATCCCTGAAAAACCACATCTCAAACTACCCAAACTTATCCACTATCATTACAAATACTCCCAGTACAAATCATGATTCTACTCAGACATGCTGATTCCAAACTTTTTGAATATCTTTCTGTCACTACTTTTTTCTTCTATTTCTGTACACTATCCTGACAAATTTGTCATCGAAAGGAAAAAAAATCTGCCAAACAACAAGCTCTGCTGTGTATGGTTTCCAGACATATCATGATTTGCTTTAAGATGTACAAAATCATATTATCCTTATGGAATATAACTTGTCACGGTACTTCTTCCAAGTCATAGTGGATGTATTGGTTAGGTTTGGTTATTTACTGCCTGACTCCTTTCCATTAGGTGATGAATTAGCTACTGCGAGATCTGTATAAGTATAGCTTCAGTGACAACTTCCAGAAGAAGAATCTTTCTGCTCAAACAAAAACAGTTCTGATCTTTTTTTGCTTTTCTTATTGGGTGCCGTCACTCAAGAGGAACCCCAAGTTGCACTCTCCCGTGCCCTCTGTGAGTTGTTCTCGCTACCACAATAACTCCCTGGCCAGACCTCATCTGTTAACATTCTTCTTTTGCTCCTCATCGTATCAGCATCATTATTTGGTCTTATACCTGAGATTTTAATAGTGTGGGGAACTCCTGGGAAGGAAACTCCTTCTCCAATGTAGGTCAATGGTAACAATTTAAACTTGAAAGAGTTGCCTGTGTCACTGAGAAGTTTAGTGTCTTCTCTTGGTCACATTGTCCAAGTGTGTCAAAGGCAATACAAATGAATCCTCACAGGTCTTTTCTGACTGCTATTAGCTTTCTATCCCCCAAAGTCTGTGTTTCTTTAAAGTTGTGTCCCATTCTTTTCTGCACATTTCAAACATCACTGGATTATAATTTTAGAGCTGGATGGGATATTAAAGTCACTTACTTCAAAGCTATTTTTACCAATGAGGAAAGTGAAACCCAGGGAGGTTGAATAATTTTTCCAATGTCACAGAAGCAACAAGTTTAAAGGCCAGGGATTTTAACTGAGTTCAAGTGACTCCAAATTTTTTGCTTTGGTTTTCCCCATTGTCCACACTGCCATGTAAAGACATTGCGAACTAGAATAGATCCATAAGAAACTGACTGATGACTGAATCCATCTAGGAATGATATGAAGGAACTGGAGGGGCTTAGCATAAAGTAGAAAAGAAGTAAGGAAGACACGGAAGACATCTTAAGTAGCTGAAGGATTGATACGAGGGATTAGACTCATTTTTCTAGGCCCTAATGGGGAGAAGTAGAATCAATGAATAGGACCTAGATCTGAGCTCTGCAAAAAAGAAAAAAAAATCCTAACAATCAGATCGTGCAATGTACTGCCTTGAGAGATAGTGAGATCCCTGCCATTGGAATTCTTCAAACATATAGTAGATTGCTGCTTGCAAATGCAATTCGTGTTTTAGGTAGGGGATTAGATCAGCATATCAAGTACCTTTCTATTTCCAACATTCTAAATTGTTTCTTGGGGCTGAGAGAAGAAAAAGGTAGAACAGTAGACGTAAAAGTATACAGACTGATAAGCAATCCTATCAGGAAATTTGCATACCATTTACATGCCATAATTGTGTTAGGCTATCATGACAGCATCAGAATGTTGTGTGAAATCTAGATGCTATTTCTGCTGAGAATGAAAAAGGAGCCCTGAAAACAGAGTTTTTGTTGGTACACAATAAAGATCAAGTGTTCTAGGTTGGGATTGACTCAGATCACACCCCTGGCCTTTTAGGTTCCATATTAGAACAAAATGAGATGCTCATAGATCATTAAACAGTTAATATTTAGCCATAGCAGGAAGTTATTCAATTTGCATAGGCATGGAAGACACTTTGAGTTGATTCACTTGAACAAAACTCTCTCCCTCAACAGTTAAGTATATGAGAATTCCAACTTTTTTTTTTTGGTCTTCTCTCTTCTTTATTTTTATTTATTCAATTTTTATTTATTTATTCAGTCATTCACTCATTCATTCATCCATCTAGTTCTTTTTTTATTTATATTATCTACTCTTTTTTCCTTCACACTCTTCTCATGAAGAACGGATCCTTCTTACCCAAGTGTGAATCATTCTTACTGTAGCTGCTTTGTTCTTAGGTGATGAGGAAGTGATGTCAGCAGTCAGAACTATTTGTCTGCTAAGCAGACCAAGTCTAGAAGACTGTTAGAATGTTTCAACACCTTTAAGGAAAAGGAGCCTAATCTACTAGTATGGGAGGCCCTGGGCTATTGTTACTATTACACCAGGACACATCAACAAGTATTTATTAAGTGTTTTCAATGTGTCAAGCACTGTGCTAAGCACTGTTGATACAAAGTAAAAGCAGTTCCTGCCCTTAAGAAGTTTACATTCAAAAGGGGAAGATTAACATGTAAATAAAAAAGGTATCTAGAATATACTTGTAGAACTACTACCAGATAGCCTCAGAAAGGAGAGCATGAGTAGCTGGGAGAACTGCGAAGGTCTAATATATCAGCAATGGAATATTCACAATGCCTATGGAAATTACAGATATGCTGATGTAGTTATCAATCAAAAATATATCACGCTTTCTGTGTCGGCAATAAAGCTGGAACATTTATTAAAATACCAAAAGACTGAGTCCCAAAACCAGAAAGTCAAAGCCATCAGAGTAGTTATGAAATTGGCACAGGCAGATAAAGTAGAAAGCACCCACATTCTCAAGCCTTTAAAACAGAACAGGCTACCTCAGGCAAAGGTCCTCCTCTCCCCACTCACAGCAACCACCCAGCGTCCAGTAGGCATGCTCCCAGCAGCTCTGGCCCCTGGCAGTCCTCAGCAGGAGTCCTTAGCAGAAATTCTGGCTGGCTCAAAAAGGGGTTCACGCTTCTGCTGCCGCTGCCTCTGCTGCTGCTGCCGTCGCCGCTTATGCTAGCCAACGCTAGCCACCACAGGAACTCTAGCTTGGCTTCCACTTCCTCTTGCTCCACCCCTTCCTGCTATGTCAGCAAGTCCAATGGGGCATGGAAGATCTTTAAATCCCATAACCCTTACATCTCCTACAGAAAGAAGTTGGCATTTGAGCTGAATCTTGAAAGAAACTAGAGAAGCACAGAGGTCTGCTGGAACTTAGACATTTTGGGGGTGCTCAACATTCAGGCTAAATGCTAAACCTTAGTTCAGGGAATTTCTAATTCTTTCCCCCACCTAAATTAATTTTTAGTCCTTGGTTAGCTTTTAAAACAAAACAAAAGAGGAAATATTTTCTTATAAGTTCAAATTAAGTTTTAAATAGCAATAAAAATTGAAATTCTTTTTTTTTGGGGGGGGTAATATGGCAGTGAGGGAAAGGTATAAAGGAAATCTCATTTCAGTGTTCATTATAATGTCACTCCCACAGCAAAATTACACCATATCTTTGACAGAGATTAAAGGTTTCACTCCTTCTGATTATCAGCAACAACTCCTCTCATTAACAGATCATCTTGCCACCTACACAGCCATTTATCCAAATGTATAGGTGAAATTAAAAATAAATAAAACGACTAATCCATAAGGGCACACTGGCAAAGTGCAGCTAGGGGAAGGGCTGTATGCCTTGGAGAAAAATGAAAAATTGTATTAAACCCATATTTCACAGGGCACAGGAAAGCAATGTCTCATTAGCCCATCCATCTCTGCATCTGTCCTGATGATATTTCATAGTTACTTTCACAAAGGGATAATACATATTTTCAGTTAACTTTTGATTTTGTCTTAGAGTTGAGTTAGGGTAGAAATTGACTGGGTAGTCTTTAAAGGGGACTTATAGAAGGGACTATTTTGAAGACATTGGTGACCCTATGTGTTAACCAAGGGAAGAGCAGAGGAGAAATGGGATGTTTTAATGGAGAGGGCTATTGATTCTTGGGGTGGCTTGTAGAGGCAACCAGTGTAGTTTCTTGCTATGGGTCTTTTAACACAATGGATGAAACATAAGTTTCATGCTTACCCCAGTTTCCCTTTTCCCCTCCCCATTTTATCTTTTCTCTGATCTCTTAATTTCATAGCAGTGCCAGAAATGCCACCATCCTCTTGAGGTCCACAGAAGAATGAGGCCTTCAGGAGCTAAAACAGATGACTATGGCCTACCTTGGAAATGATTTAACTGAGGAGAGGAAGCAGAGAACGAGACTCAGCAGAGATTCTATTTCATTTATGTGTGGGTCTAGACAGTCACTGAAGACCCATTGAACTCAAATTCTATGATTCTGAAACTATTATCTGTCTTACCAAATTCCCTCTTTCAGTCACAGATCCAAGTGGATGTCTATCATGAGTTGACAAGTCAAGGGATTATAGCCATGCCCAACAGCGGTTGGAAATCTCTTTGAGAAATGAGTGTTTATTCTAACTAATGAATAAGTGGAAAGTCAGCATATATGTAGGGGAACAACACAAAACTAGCAAACAGAAGCAAGCAGGCAAAAACAGAAACCACACGAAAGCTGAGTTAGCCAGAGGGAAGAGGTAAGGCCAAAGCAAAAGAATGAGGAAAACCAGAACTGAAGGGTTAACATTTTGAGGAAACCAAATGAGAAAATGTGGAATAAGCTCGTATGAAGATAATTTGTCAAATAAAGAGGCCCTCTTTTTTGGTTGGGCTTGCAGAGTAGAACAGCTACAGAAAATCTTATCTCTTAAAGGAACCACCATGGGAGCATTATGGGGCCCCAAGACTAGCATACTCACCATGAATGACAGACCTGGCAGGCACTTGGTATTTCAGAGATGATCTCTCTAAGTGACTGGAGCCTTCACCATAATTCACCCTACCGAAAAATGAAAAAAACAAAAACAACCAACTATTTTTAACCATTTATTTTCCTCAAATTTTCGAAGGTGATTGTTAAAGTCCAGCCTTTTGGAAGCCTCTTCCTTTATTTCTTAATTGGTATTAGCAGAATGAAAACTACACATAGAGTGCACTTTATTTCGTGACATGATAAATGCAGTATTTCATTCTACAGCATTTTAGGAGGGAAGAAAGTCTCTTTTCTTTTTCTTTGCTTTAATATCTTTCTCCTTTTCTCCATCAAGACACCACATCTAGTGAGGTGTGGGGTTGTGGGGATATCAAAGGAATCTTTCACTGAGGCCCAAGCACATGAAATTATCAGGCTGTGGCAGTGAATGCTTGAATTCAGACAATAATTGTATCTGGGGCTATGAGTGAAATGAGATTTGATTTTGCTGCCTGCCAGCCAGCTACCCAGCCCTGTAACAAATTAAAATGAGATTATCTGACACTGCCAAGGTTTTATAAGTTTTTTAAAAAACAAATTCCATCACCAGACCCCTACTTCTTCTAGTGGTTGTGTGTGGTTAAACCTGATGAATGATGTTGCTGATTAATATTGTTTACTTTTAAGTCATAGATCATAGGAATTCAGAGTTTGAAGGGGCCTTTGAGACCGTTGAGTTCAGCCCCCTCAATTTGCAGAACAGAAAATATTTATCTTTGTTGTCCTGTAATAATTTTAGATTGTGAGCTTTGAAGTGTTTCCTTCCTCTCTCTCCCCCCTTTCTCTTTTTATGCCATTTCTCCATCTGCCAACCTGTAGCAACCAGGTAGGGAGGGCAGATTTGGAGTTGGGAGAATTTCAGCCTGACAGTAAACAGCAAGAGTGACAGAAAATTAGAAAATTGTCTTCATTAGCTCTTGTCAGTGGCAGCATTTTGTTTTGCTGGAGATCATTTAGGGAATTGAACTCCATAGCATACAGCTGTGAGACAGGGTTTAAATAAGATCCAGACTTTGCCAATTTACAGCTTTTTTTTTTCCGGTTTACTTCAGATAGAAAGTTTAGAAAAATGATAAACTCAAAAGTTGATTCCAACAAACTTTATTTTCTGAATTACTTCTGGAAGTAGCTTTCCCAATATTTTTTTTAAAAGTTTTGATTTATTTGAATTTGAGGTAAATGCATATTTCACTAATATTCCTGTTAACCTTATGTAATGATGATGGGAATTTCAAGATCTTCCCAGCCCCTTCATAGGCATAAGTGCTTTTGAGGACCTTCCTTGATTTTAAAATATACCCCCAATAGGTTGAATGTGGTCAGATGGAGCCTGCGGTGGGAGGCTTGTTTTTCAGGAAAACCCACACCTTGTTACTTTGTGATTGGGCAGTGGGTCATGAGGGTTGTGGCATTCTCTGACCCTAGAGAAGGCTATATATATATATATATACCTCTGAGAAGAGGTGTTGTTTTGGGGCTCACTCATGGGAAGAGTTGTGTGATTTCACCAGATGAGACTCTAGGCAACTGTCGAGCCCTCCAGCTTTGAAAACCCAGATGTTGGTGCTTCTCTCTCTGGTAACTAACACTGTATACATGTAATGGTCAGACAGCTAGAAGCCCTGTCTGTTGGTTAGCTGAATTGTGTTATTTTCTCTGTCTGTTTTTTGTCTACTTGTAACTTGTTTATCTTCTCTGAAGTTCAGGGTGCTGACTTTTTCTCCTGAACTAGGTAAATGATTAAAATAAGATTGTTAACCCTTTTTGAGTTGCTTTCCTTTAGAAAAGCAGATCAAAGAACCTGTGCTAGCAGCCATCCTGGGTATGCTAGAGTGCTTGCTGCTACATCTTACCAAAGCTGGTTTTGGTTATAACTGTGAAGTTCTTTTGAAGAATCAAGGAAATAGATGGTAACTTACAAATTATTCTTTCTGTAGTAGGAATGTACTAGAATGTATCAGGGGGACTTCTTGTGATCTCTTACCATATTCTTGTTCCCCAGAGGCTGTTTTGGGAAGTGGGTGATTTTCTCTATGTATTCCACTAACACAACCAATTGGTACAGCTTTACTCCAAGGAGCCCAGACTTCTCACATGGTCCCTTTTCCTAGGGAAGTTCTATTTTGGTGAGAGAAGATAAAACTTATGTACATGAAACAGCTTTCCAGTGCACTTGGAATATTCTCAATGTGTATATTCTCCCCAGAAATGTGACCTAATTATCCATGTAACTTTCATCTATGCCATCCCATCATGTGCAGACATTCAGAAACAGAGCAAAAAGCTTCCAAGGTTGCTAAAGTATTGAAAGAAATGTTTCTCAGTGTATGGAATTCTTGCCAGGATTCAATCAGACCAAGTTATAGACTTTGAGAATAAACTACTTGTTATAGAACATTGCATTCATTATCAGATTTATATGTTTTTTTCCTATGCATGAGTCAGTTTTGCTATTTTTCCCTTTTCTTCATCTTTTTCTTCTTTTAAAAAGGTTTGGTATTAAGGATAGTTCTTTTGGAGGAGAAAATCTAGGTGATATATGCATATATATACATATATATAAACAAAAGATATCAATAAAATTTATTTTAAAATATATAGCTAAAGGAGATGCTAGTGTTGACCATCATTAAGATTCTTAAGCCACGCCTTCTCATTCCCTAGGGGACTCACAACCTGAATATTTCATCTACATACTCATTGTAGAAAAAGGAGAGGTAAAGATTTCCCAGTAGTCTAGATTTCCTGTTGAATTACCAAATAGAACACGAAGTACAGTTTGGGGCCAGCTCTAGATAGGGTGGGTTAGGTGAGTTTGCATTCATTCATCAATCAAAATAGCTTATTCTAAGAGCTGAGTTTCAAAATTGAGTGGATTATGCCCATCAGGAACACAGGGCATGGGTCTCTTAAGGTCTAGTCTTAAGGATGCTTTTGTAGAAGGGAAAATTTCAGGGCAGATAGTAAGATGTTCAGGTAAGACTGGATTTCCTGGTGAATGACTGAATGGGTTTCTCCACAACTATGGCCTTCTGTTGGCCATTGGATGAGGATTTCACATTTATAGTAGCAAGAGTCAAGTTATTACTTTTCTCCTGGTACTGTAGTACTATACATTTTAAATTTATAATATCAAGAACTAAGAGTTCTGATTCTTAGCACCCTCTCTATATTTTTCTACCTCTCTACCATCCTGACCTCAGAAGCAGAACTAAAAATCATTTTATATTTTCCTTTGTTTCATGAATTGCCAGAGCGAAAGAATTCAGATCCAAGGGGTCAGACTCCATGGAAAGCCAAATCCATGAAATCTGACAAAAATAACAGATTATAATGAAGTGCTCTGCTGTGTAACAAAGACAACAAGCACTTGAGTAATTCAGAAAGAAAGGCAGACCAATGGTGGCCTAGAACTAATGGGATGTTAGTAAGACTCTCTCCTTGCTTCCTCTATTCTTTCATAGAAACATGAAGAAAGGTAATTGATCGTGTTTGGTATTGATCCAGAAAAGAAGGTCATCCTTGAGTTGGGTTTTAAAAATTGAAAGAATATCATCCAGCAAAAAGGAAGGAGGAAAGTTTTCTCATGTGTGCTTAAAAGACTGAGAGTCAAGGGGAGTAAGGAGCTTTCAGCAAGGCCTTTTTGAAAACCTAGAAGGTAATGACTAAGGAGTACCATCACTATATCTTCCATTATATAGGGAATTGACTCATCTGTCAGCATCAAAGCTTTTTGCTACTGTCAAAGGAAAAAAATATCCTGTGAGGTACTCAATGAATGTGTTATTACAATGCCTAATAGATCCTATACATTTGTGACTGGGATCAGCAATCAACTATAGGACCAAATGAGTACAGTTCGATAGCTCAGTGAATAGAGGGCACATAGGTTCCAGTGGTGGGGAACCTGTGGCCTTGAGGTCACATGTAACCCTCTAGATCCTCAAGTGCAGTTCTTTGACTGAACCCAGACTTCACAGAACAAATCCCCCTAATAAAAGGATTTATTCTGTGATACTTGCATTCAGTCAAAAGGCTGCACCCAAGGACTTAGAAGGCCATATGTGACCTCAAGGCTGCAGGTTTAGACAAACTAAAGGCAGACCTGCATATGAACCAATTACAAAGTTCTACAATGAAAATAGTTTGACTGGGGTTTTATATACCCTCTCCTGGTCATCTAATCAGTCCCTGCCTAAACCTTGGCCTGTTGGCTGAAAAAGGTTATTGCAGAGTGGGCATTCGATATGATTCTATAGGTAGGATGTTGGCTCAGGACTTTTTAACACAAGAAGTTGCTTCCTTAGAATAACTTGGATTCCTTTCTCAACTAGCCATTTTGGTGAACAACTGTGTCTCCCACTAGATCAGTGTTAGGCTTAGGTATGAGAATAATTTGCCCTGGCTTTGTGTTCACCAGGGAGCCCTGGGAGGATCTTATCTTTCTCTATTGGTCAGAAGAAGGAATTTGAATTTTTTTCTCTTTTTAAAAAAAAAATTAGACTTAAACACTACAACTTGAATATAAAATAAGAAAATAAAAAGAAACACTATAAACTTAAGTTCAGAATAAGAGAAGAAAAAAAGCAAGTCACGTGCACAACAGAATATGAGAGGATTTGAAATATATAGCAATGTATTTTCATTTAAAGGAAGCCTATGTAATAAATACTATACATTGTGTTAAGAGCTGTTTATCTTTTCTTTGCTTCCTTGAAAGTTTTCTTTTGTTCTCTGCTGTGCACTTTTTGCTTTTTGCTTCCCCCCATCCCCTCAAAGGCTATAATTAAGCATGGATATATTTATATAGAGATATATACATACACATACATGCAGATACATGCATACATACATGGACATATACTTTCCCTAACAAGTTCTACTTCTGATCTTTGTTTTTAATGTTTGTACACATCCCTTATTTACTATCCCTCCTGAGTCCTCTGCTTTACTTCTGCCTGCTGCCTTCCCCTCTTATTACTTAACCTACCCCCATCCCTCCCTTATACCCCCATCCCCATAAATGTAAACACTCCTCTCTATCCTCCTTTGACCTGTTCCCTTACCCTCCCCTCTAGAGATCCCTCCTTTATCCTCTTCCCTGCTCCCTATCACTTTAGAATTTTACTTATTTCTTAATTTAGAAGACTTTTATACTCTTTTAGAAATGTACGTATTGTTTCCTCTTGAACCTATTCCTGAAAAATGTAGATTTCCAGAAGTAACAGCCAGAAGTGGGGAAAAAAAATAACAGCCCTCCTCCCCCATCTAATTCCTCTGTTTTGGTCCTCCCTTGTGCTCCTCATTTATGTGAGATAATGAATCATTTATTTGTTCCTAAACAGTTTTACTTTTTAAGGTCATATCATACTCTGGTCTATCCCAATCTTTCTTATGAACTAATTAATTACTAATAACAATCTTAGACATATATTTTACATTTTACATACATAAAAGCTAAACAGTGTGTCCTTACTGAGTCCCTTATGATTAGTCTTTGATATGTACCTTATACTTCTCTTGGTTCCTGCATGTAAAATTGTCTATTAAGTTCAGGTTTGTTTGTTTTTTAAAAAGTCAAAATTCTAACAATTCATTGTGTCCTTTTTTCCATTCAGGATTATGCTTAACTTTGCTGGGTGTGATATTTCTGGCCAGAGTCCCAGTTTTTTTGCTCTTTGATTCCAAGTGTTCCAAGACCAGTGGTCTTTGAGTAATTCTAACAGGGCAACAACATATTTAATTTTTAAAAAATTATTGTTCATAATATTGTATCCTTGAGCTGGGGTTTCTGAATTTGACAATAATATTCCTGGGGTTTTTCCTCTTAGGACACCTTTCAGGTGGTAATTGGTGAATTTTTTCTATTTCTCCTTTTCCCTCTTGTTCTAATGCTTCAGGTCAATTTTCTTTAATTACTACTTGTATTAAAAACAATTCCTTTTTTGTTCATAGCTTTAGGTAGTGTGATTATTCTTATGTTTTCTCTTCTTTATTTGTTCTCCAGATCAGTTGTTTTTCTTCTCTTCTAATTTTTCATTCTTTATATTTTGTTTGATTATTTCTTGATCTCTTTTAACTTCTTTGACTTCCCCTTGCCTAATTCTGATTTTCAAGGAGTTGTTTTCTTCCTTAAGATTCTGGATCTCTTCTTCTAATTGTTTGACTTTCTTTTCATAATCTTTTCTTGGATTGCTCTTATTTTTAAAAGTTTTTCCTTAATTGCTCTCATTTGATTTTTTAAATCTTTTTAAAGTTCTTTTGTGAATTATTTTTAGGTGACCATTTGACATTACTCTTAATTATACTCTTTGCTTCAGGATTCTCCTCTGAAGATGAACCTTGGTCTTCTCTATTCCCATAGTAACTCTCTATGGTTGGATTCTTTCTCCTTTGCCTCTGCATTTTCTTTTATTATTTGTAGTAGCTTAGCATTTGTAATCATCTCTAGACCTGGGGCATGGGGGATGGTGCCTCTGACCTCAGATCTTTCTTCAGCTCTCTCCTCTAGTGTGGAACCAAAACAAGACTTCCAGACTCCTGTAAGTGTCTACAGCCTGTTGTCTCCCTGCCCCACTGCTTCAGTACTCACCAGGCTTGTGCTGGTTCCTTCTCATCCCAGACATGTTTCTGCAGAACAGCTGGGTCTGGTATTTCTTGTCAGAAGAGGTTCCTTAGATATTCCCCAGTTCAGAAGCCCAGCACTTCTCATTGTCCTGGAGGGAAAAGTTCCTATGGTTGGGGCCAAGGCAGCCTCCCAACCTAGTTAATCCCAGGATTTATGGCTTGTTTTTTTAAGTGGTCCTAGCCTGGAGGTATTTACTCTTCACAGGAACCAAACCTAGTCCTGTGATTTTTCTTCAGATCTTTTCTGATTGTCCCTGGAGGACCCCTGTTCTGTCCCTACTGTCATTTACTTTTAACTGCTTTATATTCACCTTGAGGCACTATTTTATCTCTTTTGTGGGGAAAAATCTTGAGAGCTTGGAATTTTCTGACATACTCTGCTATCTTCCCAGAATCCTCTTGCTGGAATTTGAATTCTTAACTTCAATTAGTTATATTGCTAAGGAAGGTCTGGTGATGTGAATTAATCCTAGACTAGGTTTATTTTTAGGTTCATGCCTATGGGTGTGACTCTGAGAGACAATATTTGATAAAGAAGACAAGACTCTGTCAAGTTCAGTGGCTGACCAAATCTCAGACTGTTATTTGCTTCCCCATTTACAGAACTAAGACGGCATTGACCACTTTCTAATCTTTTCACGTTTGGAAGTTGCTTGTAACTTTCTTGTTAAATGATAATTTAATTATAAAATCATGCACACATACACACTTCCTCATTATGTGTGCTGCACACACACACACACAATGTATGCACACATATAATCACATATTTTCAAAGATGAAACTGTCAGTAGTAATTATCATCTTTTGATACAGGTATTGGTGAGAGGACTATGCAAGGATCAAGTAATTTTTTTTTCTCTCCCTTGACCATGGTGTAGCACAAAGAGCACCTAACTTAGTTTTATGTCTTAGTGACTTAATCATCATCAGTGTGACTTTGGGCTAAGTTTTCTCACATATAAAATTTGATATGCCATGAGATGATTTTTAAGTGTCTTCTCAGTTCTGAAATTCTGTAACTTCATGAGCTGGAAATAGTTTTAGAAATGATCTAACCTGACCCCCATCTTATAGACAAGGATATGAAAGTCCAGAAAGATTGAATGCCCAATTTTTCATCACATAACTGGTAAAAACAGAAACATATTTTCATTGCTGGACAGTTGGATAGAATTTGATGGTTTTGTGACAATCTGTGAATCAGTTTGTTGCCATAATCTGAAGCTATGTTTCTTTTTAAAACGACACTGCTGGAGATTGGGTTAGTTGACTATCATGCTTTTCATTCTCCCACTCCAAAGTGTAACACCCCTTTCCCCACCTCAACTCCACAGGCAGGGTCATATTGCCTGAAGCTATGCTTCAGTGAATTCTTAAGCTGCTTTATCCTTGCAGCCTCACCTTACTATACATTCTTTGCCTTTCTTCTTCTCCTCCATGCCCAGTCTAGCTTCTCAAAGGTGTGATGTGGTGAGTTTTTACTTCCCAAGTCACTAGAACAACTGCCTTCAAACATTCATTATTGATGACCCTGTCCTTCCCCTCAACGTTCACAGGCACCATGGCGGTCTTCATAAAACTCCTCCAGAAGCAAGGCATGTGACATCTTTAGCTAAACTTAGATTGCCACCTGGAGTTACAGGTGGCAGCTATCTCAAAGTTTCTTGAGAAAAGTTAGAGATTTCACCTTCTTGAATAATGAGGAAAATGATAATGATGATGATGATGCCTTTAGTCTGGAGCTAGTCCTTGGACCATTCTCAAACATCAACAGTGTTGATGAATCCACTGAATAGAAGGATGAGTCAGCATCAACTGCCCGCTGCTACTCAACAGGAGACGAGAAGATGCCGCTGTGCATTTTGCTGGATATCTGCCAGTTTCATATGGAAGGCTGTAGAAGTGAGTTAGCGCTCAAATGAAGAATGTGCAGAAGCCCAGCACAGCTGTATTATCTTGACTGGGGAGAATGCTGAGTTAGCAGCAGATGAATGAACAGTAATAGAAAACAGCATGCTAGGCATCAGCTGGACAACTAAAGGTATTTATTATTATTATTTATTTTTAAATTAACATACTGCTCTGAATGCTCAACTATTTTGCTGGCATTTGGTATAATGTTGAGTGCTAAGGATTTCTCCTCTTTGTTTTTATCTTCTTCCTTCCTTCTTCTTTCAAATCTCATGTTTTAGAGCTCTTTACAATATTAAAAAATTATATGCAAGTCGACCTTTGTAAAGATGTTGCTGCCTTCTAGACTATAGAGGGATTATAGTACAGGAGGCAGTGCTTAAGAGCAACCTTGGATCTGGGGTTGCAAATGAGAAGAAATTTTCTTTACCAAGTAAACATACAGTACCATGTCTGTACATAGAGGATAAGAGAGGACTGGGGAGTGGTACTGACCAAACACGTGGTGAAAGTCATACTACCTATGATAGGTCTAGGTGCTCATATTTCTGACTGCTTTGTTCCATCAACTTGCAGTTCATAGCTATGGCACAGGCAGAGAGAGAGGGAGGTCAGTCTTTGTAGAGTTTTTTGTAATTCTTATGAAAGAGAGATGAGGAGAGAAGACAGGAGAGAGAGACAATGAGAGAGTAAGAGAGACAGACAGACAGACAGACAGACAGACACTGACCTTAGAGGAGCTGGAAAGATGTTTTTCTCCTCCCTGAAGTGAGGATGGGAATGATGCTATGCCTCTCTTAGGTGGGGATGAGGTGTGGGAAAATCTAATCTAGATCAACAGAATAAGGTTCAAAAATGAGAAGTGAAGTGCTTAGTGGTAGACTATCACAGGAATTAAGACTCTTGCTTCAGAGAAGTCCAATAGGAAGTAGTTTTAAGAGATAATATAGTTGTACAAATGCTGAGCAACTAGTTTGAAGAGAGATGAGGCCTTTGACTAGACTGTATTTAGGGGACTTATGTTTTGAAATCTTTCTCAGAACTATAACCCCCAAACTTGGAGTCTATGGTGACATATGAAATATATCACTGTCAGGCAACACAACATAAAATTCAGCCTCCAGTCAACCTTGTAATTCATGTTGGGAAAGCAATACAGTAAGCTCAATCAAGAAATACTCATTTGAGTGAAAGGGAGAATTAGCTGGTATTATGGCTTATGGACTTAGCCCCTCAGAGTTTCAAGTGACCTTAAATCTCATCTAAAATAGATCCATACGATTTGGGACCCTATGCTTTTTCTATTCTGTCACAGAAGGCCTTGTGAGGTAATATCATACATAGTTCATGAGAGGATAGGTAGTATGGGAAGTACTTGCTCTGTTGACAGGCAGGGTAGAGGTGAGATGTATTACTGGACTTGAAAAAAGGGAGAGAAAATTAGTTGTGAATGTAGAAAGTTTAGAGGGAATGGAAAGTCCAAGAGACAAAATGGGCCAGGCTAGTATGGATATGATAATAGGGTATAGGCTATGATTATGTGATAGAGGAAGAAAAAGAAGGAAGGAATAGGCTTCCACAGATGGGGAGTGTCTGAGGTGAGACATATTTGATAGAGTGTGGGACTTTGAGGAAAGAAGACTTCAATATGAATCCTGCCTCAGACACTCCCCATCAATGTGACTCGAAGTCACTTAATCATTCTGTGCCTCAATTTCTTCATCTGCAAAATGGGGACAATAATAATAATAATACTTATAATACCAGTTTATAATGAAGATTAAATGAGTTAATATATGTAAATCTCTTTGTAATAATTTAAAGTACCATAAAATGCTATCATCATTGTTGTTATTGGTATTATTGTAATTATCAATTCATGAAAGAAACTGGTGCAGGAAACCCTGAAGAAGAAAAACTTACACAGCTCAACATTTCCTCTCCCTTACTACTACCATGTTGAAAGAGTTCCTGTGTTAAATGTTTATGATCTTTAATTCTGATGCTCTGAGACTAAGCTCCAAGCACTCTGTTCTAGTTGTGGATCTGATCCCTTTGTTAACAGGATGCTTTGGCAAAATTGGAACAATGATTTAAGGAATGCTAAATAAATAGAATAAGCAGGCAGGAAGGAAGCAGGAATTTATTGAGATCTTGCTATTTGCTCGATATTGTGCAGGTTGTTAGGAATACATAAAAACCCCAAAAGACAGTTCCTGCCTTTGAGGAATTTATATTCTAATTGGGGAAGACAACGTATTCAGGTGAGCTGAGAGGGAGGGGAGGGCATGGAGGAGAAGGGTTGCTGCAGAGGGGTGGGGTTAAAATCTTTGGAATCAGAACCACAGCTAGGAGGGGAAGGAAGCATAATTGTGCTCAAAATGGAGACCCCAGAAGAAACTCACCATTGAGAGAGAGGGCTAGTGTGGCAGAGAAACGTTCTAGAGTGAGAAGGCAACTTAGTCATGGTGACAAATTCCTTAGAAACAGAACCACAACTAAGATGGGGAATGAAGCATGGAGATGACCTCACATGTAGGCTCCCCTGTAAGTTTTCAAAGCATGCCCACTTATCCTTTTCAAAATACTTCTTCATTTACAAGTTACCTTAAGAAATTATTTTAGATGCAAATATATTTTGTATGATTGCACATGTATAACCTATATCACATTGCTTGCCATCTCAAGGAAGGGAGAGTTGAAGGAGAGAAATTGGAAGTCAAAATTAAAAAAAAAAGAATGTTAAAAATATTTTACATGCAATTGAGAAAAAATAAATTATTATTTTAAAAAATTGCTTTACCTTTTAGTTTCACTCTCATTGATGTGATTTGAAAGGCAAATTTCTCCTAGAGGAGATAAAACAGTTGTTCAAATTCACATTCATATGTCAATGTCATATTTAAGATCTTTTACTTCGAACAAATTTTAACAGTGAGGAGAAAACAGAGGCAACTGAGCACGAGAATTCAGCAGAGGATAAAACTAAAGAGGAAAGGGGTGAAAAAATGGGAGGTCAGCAACACGAAAGGCAGTTGGTTGATTCCATGATTTTGCTTCTACCTCCCTCTATAGAAGCTTATCTTGACAACACTGTCCCAGGAGACTGTTGATATGACTCTAAATGTCCAACAAAGACTGGCCTACAGATCTAGCAATGTTTTCTGATGCATCATTCAGAATTAGATAGACTGCAAACTTCCCTTATTCTATTTCCATAGTATTTTCTATGAACCACATTGTCTTTTTTTTTTTTTTTATGGTTTCCAAAGGATATATGCTTTCCTTATGATTTAGGCCAAGGGTTAGTAAACATTGGTCCATGGGCCAGATCAGGTCTGCCACATGTTTTTGTACAGTCTGTGAGCTAATACTTCTTACTTAACCAATTATTCAATATTTCTTTTTTTTGACTTTTTTGGAGGGCAGTTGGGGTTAAGTGACTTGCCCAAGGTCCCACAGCTAGTTTGTGTGTGTGTGTGTGTGTGTGTGTGTGTGTGTGTGTGTGAAGTGTCTGAGGCTAGATTTGAACTCAGATCCTCCTGACTACAGGGCCAGTGCTCTATTCACTGCGCCACCTAGCTGCCCCAATTAATCTATATTTCTAGAATGATATAGTGCATTCTCATGAAAAGAAATCATTTTAATGAAGTAAAAGAAAGACTACCTTCCTCTTTTAGATTGTTAGATATAGCACAATTAAGCCTTCTACAACCTACTGCAAAGAAATGGATACCATTCATTCATGATGGAATGTCACCAGCCTCACCTGACACAATGGAAGCATCTGGCTCACATTGATCAATCTGAGAGTTATGATCTGTCCTTAGGAAAGTACAGAACAAGAGATCAATCATATTCTTTGCAAAGGACACCGTCCAGACAAGATTCAGCAGATTTCCACCTACCCAAAACACCTACTGCTGGATGAGACTAATAGAGGCCAAGTTGTCACCACCTCCACACTGTGATATCTTAATGCTTTCTGTTCTCCTATCAGTCACAGTCAGAATAAGGTGAACACAATCTGTTTCCCCTGTCTAACTCACCTATCACAGGTCAGGGGAATTCCATAGAGGACTGAAGGGAGGTCAGATGCTAGGGATATGCAAAAGCACCGGAGATGAGTTCTAGTCCATGCTCTATGTGATTATGACTGAGTTCAGTCTTTTAACTTTCCATATCTCAATCATCTTGCCTATCTAATGGGGTTAATGATACCTGCTCTATCTGAAATTCTAGTGTTTTAGAGATGTAAGGGACTTTAGAGAGATCTTCAATTCATGGAATTTCTATAAGAATCAAATAATATCTCAGCAGTCCCCATTTTTACCTTTCAGTATTTAACTCTTATATTTCACTGCTCTGAATTCCTCCATTCTATTCATTGGAAGCTGCCCCCATGTGGAAATATATTCTACTTCTTCCAACATTTATCATATTATTTAAAGGTTTACAGCACATATTCACAATCTAGATTTTCACCTGGCAGAGATCCAATTAAATATGCAATTCCCAGTAACCATTTTCTATTTACAAGTGACACTATCTATACTAACCATATGATGAGTGCTACAGAAAAGGAAACAATTATTATTATCAACTATTCTATCTATCATTGAATAAATTAAATCAACAAACTTTTATTAAATGTTTCATTATTTTGTAGGAAATTTGCTAGACACTGGTATACAAATACAAAGTTTCAATAATCCTTATTCTCCAGAAGTTTATGTCCCATCATGTTATCTATAATATCATAAATAAAGGATATGTTAGGTAGTGTTTTACCCATAAAGATTGGTACAAGGTTGTTTCTTTCCTTTACTAATCACCAGGACTAAACTTATATATTGGGCAATATCATTTTAGAGAGGGAATAAGAAACTGTGCAAAGACAAGGGTAGAGAGAATATCTCAGGCTGCTTATAGGGAAATCTTCTGGAAAATTCATGTACCATAAGACCTACAGAATTGAATGGAAACTTTCCTCTCCTCCTTGCACTATAGTATTTGCGCGAGCCAGAGAGCGGTAATTCTTTTGGTGTTATAGGGATCAGGCTAGGCTAAATGTATTGTGGGGGAGATTGAGTGGTGATGATGAAAGGTATGAGTACAGGTAAAGTGCATAGGAGGAGTGAGGCTCCTGTCATACATGAAAAATTGGGGGCCAAATGTTTCCATTTTTTCCTTCACTTTTTTGGTCCTTCATTAAGCAGAGTAGTCGGGTTCATAGATATTACTAACAGTTCAAAGGCATGGTCCCTATTGTTCCAGAGATCACACATGCATGCACTAGAGTTGGAAGAGTAAGAAATGATGAAGATTCATCCACATCCATTAAATTCTCAATGGAATTTCCAGATAAGGAAATTCTACTGATGTAGGTTATCACCTTTTCTGCAGCTTAAATCTTAGAGATTTGTTTTAAACAAAAAATGATTAAAATGGCTTGTCCAGGGTCACATAGCCACACAGGATTCCTCATTCTATTGAGATAGGTGATGAATAAATGAATCCTAGCTAAGTCCCATGCCTTACTTAGGCAATACTTACAACCTCTTTGTATGCCCTTGCAGCAGCAATACTGATTCTATAGGAATTAAAGGTAAAATCCAAATATGTTGGCCTTCCAAAGAAATGTAAAGATTGTGCTCCAGTCTTAATCCTACCCTTTTTTTGGGGGGGGGGGAAGATAAAGCATGGCTTTTCTCAAAGGTGAATATTCTCAAATTTTTGATTCTCTGAACAACAAAATTTCTGATCCTCTCACCATCTTGGTTGCAGACTGAAAGTGTCACAGCTTGCCAATGTCTTTCCAAAAGTTTGTTGCTGAGAATTGAATGAAGTGCTTCAGATATAGTTTGAACAAAGCATTGTGCAGCAAAATTATCATCTCCTTCAGTCTGAAAGGTTTGTTTCTTAAGTAACAGGTAACTCTTCAAGACTAGCAGCCAACAGCCAGCATTGGTTAAAGGAGTTTCCTCATCTGAGAGTTCTCTGTATGCATTGAATTACATATCCATTTCCTATTTTAAGATAATTTAGTTTTGTTGTTGTTTTTGCTTTGTTTTGTTTTGGTTTTGGCTTCCACATTGGCTATTAGCTTTTATTGGCCTTGGAGGTCATTCAAATCCCTTGATTTTTTTTTTTTACATAAACAGTACTTTAGGCATATTGGTATCCTGATCCCCATAATATATTAAAATTTGCCTTTGAACTATGCCATTTTTATGAACTTGGATATTTTTATTGGCAAATATAATTTTGCAGCTAAAGTAGGCTAAGGCCATCTTTTGACACACCCTCTTCTTCCTCCCTTTTTTCTTTTTACTTTGGAGGCACTATACTACCCTTTTCCCCATAGTATCCAGTGCCTTTGTATTCTCTCTTCCTTACCCCCTTTCAGACTATGCTATTAGGGAAGCCTAATACTAATGAGAAAATGAGCAATAAAACAAGATATTAGCATTTAAAGGGTATTTGCATTTTAATAGGAGATTAAAATTTAACCCAAGGAGTGAAATTAAATTTCTGGAAGTTCAACATCATGAGGTAAGTAAAGAAATCTGGCGACAGAGGTACCTTTTCAATATACCTGCTCTGTAGGCGGTAGCCTCTCAGGTTTGTGATGCGTACTCCCAGATACTCCTTATTTTCGAAAGATGAATCTAGAACAAGTACGATGGTGATAATATATGAAGACAAATATTAGCCACATCTGGGGAGAGGGTTTCAGCATTAATTATCATGCAAATAATGAGTACAAATTGTGTGTAAGCTCTTGACCCTCAATCAACACAGAACATCTCTCCTATCCCCCATGACTTCTCACTAGAACAGAAAAACTGGGTTTCTGCCCAATGGTGCCTAACTGAGAGAGTGCTGATAGTATTTAGAGTCATTTGGTTATAAATCTGAATTTGGAAGGGGCCTTAGAGATCATCTTACAGAGCTTCCTAATTTGATTTTATTTTTAATAGTAAATTGAACATTTATACTGGTGAGATCCATAGAAAGGTTGTTGTTATTTCCTATAAGATTTTCCAGAGAGTGGAAGTTGGGGGCAACTACAGAATTCAATTGAAGATAATTATACTTGGCATCAAGTAGTAGAAACTTAATGTGTAAAAACATACTTGAACTATTATTAACAAGCTTGAAGAACATTTATGCTTTTAGCAATTTTTGTCTTTTTAAATTTATTTTTAAAATTATGTTTCTTCCTTTTGCTTTTACTTCAAATTCATTTCAAACATAGCCCTCCCCTCTCCCCTACCTTCTCTAGCAAAACAAATTGACTCATCAACTATATATGACATCATATGCAACACTCCTCATAGTGTGTCATCTTTCCAATGAATAGATGGAGCTGCAGTCTCTTATCTCTTCTCCAGAACTGTGTATATGCATTATATTACCTTTATATTAATATCATTTTATGGAATTTTTCACTTACATTGTTATTATCATTACATATTTGTGTATTATACAAATATAATACAAAATAAAAGTTTAACTTATTATTAAAGATCAAATAAAATGAGATGATCTATACAACCTAGATATACAAAGTCCATGAATCATTTGCCAACAGATTCATCACTTAGTACAATTGTTCAAAAGTTATGAAAAAATAATTTCTTAAAGAATTATGAACTCTTAGGAATCACAATTGTCCTTTTATATATCATATATATATATAATCAGTCTATAAACATTTATTAAGTACTTGCTATGCTCCAAGAACTGTGCTAAGCACTGGGATACAAAGGAAAGGAAAAAAAAATATCCTGCCCCCAAGGAGCTCATAATTTAATGGAAAAGACACCATGCAAATAATTATGTCCATAAAAGATATATACAGGTTATATTGGAAGTAATTTTAAATGGAAGGTACTATTATTAAGGGAGACCAGGAAGGCTTCTCACAGAAGGAGAACTTTTAGCCCAGTCTTGAGGGAAGCTACAGAGAAAGAGAGAGACTTTGAAACAGAGATGGACTTGAGGCAGAGAGACCAACCAGCAGGCTATGGCAATTGTCCAGGTGTGAAATAATGAAGATCTGTACCAGGGTGGTGGCAGTGTCAGAGGAGAGAAGAGCGATAATATATAGAGGATACTGTAAAGGCAGAATTGATAGGACCTGGAAATAGATTAGATACAGGGTGGTGGTTTAAGAGAGAGTGAGGAGTTGAGGATGATACCTAGATTGCAAGTCTAGGTGACTGAGAGGATGAGTATGGAATGTTGCTGATGTCATCAATCTTGGTTTGAGAGTTGATTTGTTTTACTAAATCATTATTCCCTTATTATTACAAAGGAAGGGAAATTGGGTGGAGAATTAAGGAAAGCTATATTTGGAAATTGAAGTATGTATGTGTTCATATACATATGCATAAATGAAACTTCATTATATCAGGGGAAAGTAATAAAACACCTCCAACATAATTGCATGGATCTCTTTTAGCAGACTTATGAAAAGACATGTACAAGAGATGTACAGGATGGGCAGTGATGTACTTGCTATGATTTATGTTATTGGAGGTAATATTCAAATTGATTAGATTACAGATTTATCATTGTTGTTTTAAAATATTTGAGAGGTATATAATGGAAGATTCTGGTTCAATAACATGAAGATATACATGCATGCATGCATGCATAAATGCATGTATACACACACATAAGTATGCGTTTATGTGTGTGCACACATGTGTATACACATGTACATTTGTATGTGTACACACATATGTACATGCACATAGACATATTTGTCAACTGCTTTTTATTTTTCTTAAAAATTCTTGCCTAATATTAAATTTTTCCCCAAGTGGCTAATTTTCTTGTATTAGTCAAATTGCATGCTATTGATTTTGCTTGATTATAGATTTAGAACTAGAATGGATCTTAGAGGGTAAGTAATCACCCCCATGCCCCACCCCTCACCATTTTACAGATAAGGAACTGGGACCTAGGAAGTTTATATAACTTGGCTAAGGTCACATATTTTGCAAATAGTAGAGTCCAGATTTGAAACTAAATGCTCAGACTCCAAATTCTGAATTCTTTCCATTGAAGTCCACTACTTCTGATTCTTATTTATCTGTTTTTTTCTCCTGATCTATGTTTAAACTTTTTTTAACCCAGTTTCAAATCATTTTTATGATTGCTACTTTAGAACCCAATCTAGATTTTTTTTTCATCCAAATGAATTTTGTTATTATATTGCTTAGATTTATATTGCAAATTCTTTGTAGTTTGATTGGTATAACATTTAATTAATGAGAAACTAAATTTAGATCGTATTCCCTTTTTTCTTTATGGCATTATGCTATATAGGGCAGCTAAGAAGGGCAGTGGATAGAGAGCTGGACCTAAAATCAGCAATACTCATCTTCCTGAATTCAAACTTGACCTCAGACACTTACTAATTGTGTGACCTTGGGCAAGTCATTTAAACAGTGTTGGCCTTAGGAAACTGCAAAATGAGTTGAAAAGAAAATGACAAACCACTCAAGTATCTTTGCCAAGAAAACACCCAATGAGGTCACAAAGAGTCAGACAGACTGACTGAACAATAACAAAATTTATGTTATGTGTAAACTGGATATCCCTTCAATAATTCAAGTTTCCTTTAATTCTATAAAGAGTGTTTTATAAATATATTTTTGTGTCTTGAATATGTTTTGGTGTATTAGCTCCTAGATATTTTATTCATTTTGTAGTTATTTTGAATAGACCATTTCTTTCTTATTTTCTTTCTAGTTTTGTTATTGCTACATAGAAATACAGATAATTTTTTATAGATTTATTATGGATTTTGCTATTTTATGAATACTACTACTTGAGGATATTGTCTCAGTTTCTTGGCTAATTCACTGGGATTTTCTAAATAAAATGACATCATTTGCAAATAAATTATATTTGATCCTCTTTGACATTGTTTGCATCTAATTCCTTTTTCTTAATGTTGCCTCTATTCTTTGGCTTTTAGAACTATGTTTAAGTGAGGATAGGAAGCTTTCTTGCTTTATGACTATAAATACTAGGGAAGCTACTAATATTATACTAATACTATTACTCCATTGCAAATCATGCTAGATATTGGCTTTGGACTATATTGTGAAGAATATGGAACGGTCCTGGTACTAGTAGTAGTTGCAGCAGTAGCAGCCACAGCAGCAGCAGCAATGGTGGTGGTGGTGGTAGTAGTAATAATAATAATAGTAACAGTAATAATGATCTTCATCATCATCATAAGAACTAGCATTTACATACCTGTTATGTCAATGCTCTTGAAGTTTTTTTTTTAACATAAACAAGTGATATATTTTATCAGAGGCTATTTTATGATGGGTTGATACTTCTGAGGGAAAAAAAAAAACAAAAGATTCTTCCTTCTGTATTTATAATGTAAGTAATTATAGTGAGTGTGTTTCAGGAGATAGAAAACCACCCTCAGACAGTAATATCTGGTTTCAAGACCTAACTTTTATATCTACTAGAAATATGACCCTGGACAAACTACTGAGTCTCTTAGGTGATACATCCTGGGCACCTACTTCAGACTGAAAGGTGGAAATCAAGTACTGATCTGCAATATCAGTGAGAATTTTATCCCTAGAATTTCCTTTTCCATTGAAATCAAAAGAGTCAAAAAAATATTAGTTGTTGTTTTTACCGCTAATAAAACAGCCTTGCTATAAATCAAATATGGTCATAGTCAATAATTATTTGAATATATGGATGCAGTTTTCTAAGATTATTAAAAATTAAAAAGTTTGCATTAATATGCATTAGTGATGTTAGTTTTAAGGTTCTTTTTCTTTGGCTTATTCCTCCATGTTTTATGTATTAGGGCCAGCTTTATCTTGTAAACTAAGTTTTAGAGGGTGTTCTCTTTACCAATTATTCAGAATAATTTGTGTAGCATGGGTATTAATCTCTGTTTAAATATTTGATACAATTCACCTGTAAGTCTGTAGGGACTGGGTTTATTTATTTATTTCAGGTTCTTTGTGGCTTGTTAAGTTTTTCTTTCCAAGATTAGGCTGTGTATTATTTCAATTTCATTTTCTGTTATTTTGGTAATCTTATGTTTTTATATGTAATCATCCTTTTACTTTAAATTCTCTGACTTATAATTCCACATAGTATGCTCTGATAAATCTTTTTGTTTCCTTTCCTTTATGAATTCAACTTGTACCTTAAAAAATACAATTTATTTTTCCTTTCTCTTTTTTTATTTGATTAAGGGTTTGTAGATTTTGGTAATTTTTCCAAAGATCCAGATTTTTATGTTATTTACCATGTCTATAGTCTTTTGGGTTTCTATTTTATCTATCTTTCTTCTTGAAGAGATGGATCCCTTAATCCCTGAAATCCTACCCAGTATTTTTTATATTTAACTTTCAGGAAAAAGCACCACTTTCTTCACTGCCCCCATGGAACTTCCTCCCCTGCATTGTTCTTATCTACTTGGCTTGGTTGAGAAGCTAAATAATTTGCTATTTCCTCTCTGTGCCTAGGTGGGGTTGCATCTGTAATTTCTCAGTCTCTTGTCTCCCTCTCTTGCTCATAGAAATTCCCATTGTGTTATCGCTGACACAGAAAAAAGATATTGATTCACTCAGTCCAGTTCTCCCTTGTCTTAATGATGAGGAAAATCAGAAACGGGTGAAATTGAACTGGCTTGCCTGAGGTCGCACAGGTAATAAGAGGCCTAGCTGGGATTTGATCTCAGGTCCTATGATTCCAAGCTTAATGCTCTTTCTACTATACCAAGCTGAGCTGTTCTTATGCATAGAAAAAAATAAAGCTTGTCACCCTGTCAGTAAGAATAATTCGTTACAACAGTTCTAAGATGGCAAAGTGGGGTAATGTCCCCCACTGCTCTTGTTGTCCTTTCTTCCACCATAAATGACAGCATTTCCAGCAACCTTGCTCTTTTATGCTAGGGCCTTTGTAGCCCTCTATAGGGAAATGCGTTGATCTTACTTCAAATGAGATTGTGTTTGGCTGGGTGTAGTTAATGGTACTTCTTGCTGTTCATTCTTCATTTTCAAAGGAAACCAATGACATCACAGGTGATGCCTTGCTTGTGAGTTGGAATGAAGTGAGGCAGAGTTGCACAAAGTTGTCAGCGTCCCTTTCTCTTCCAGAGTCATTGAAGTCCAGTGGCAAGACAAAAGTCAGGATGAGGGGTGATAGCCTGGGAGGCAGGAGATGATCTTGGTTTCTCCGATATCTGACCATAGCATTTGCTTCAGTCACCTTCATGACCCTTGGAGCAAATTGTTCTCACCCTCCTGTTTCTTGTGGGGGCAGTCTTCACATCCTTGGGATAGACATCCCTCTAATTTAACAATGGGTTTGAGGCCCACTGGTGACCTTCAACCTGCTTTAGCCTGTCGGTCCAAATATTTTTAATGTGATGTGACAGCTGAACATGCTACAGCTTTTTGGAGGCACAGGTGAGAGTTGGGTGACAGGTAGACACTGAACCAGAATGGCTCTAAAGCAGTGGTGTGGTGGAGAATGTTACATGTTATACACTTTTAAGTTTAATTCCATTATTAACATTTTCTCCATCCCTTTAATGAACAAAACAATGAAACAAACCCTGATTTATAAATTTATCAATTACAGAGGTATAAATGCTCACACTGTAGATTTAGCAATCATCTCTAGAAAACCTGGTTCAACGCACTCCTGCATTCTGAATCCTGTCCCCCTTCTGCCCCACCACTCTAGTTCCATTCAACATAATGAAGAAACATAAGAGGGAAGAATAAAACCCCAATATCCTGGGTGCCAAGGCTGTGCTTTAACTGTCATTCTGAACCCATCTCTTTTCTTAAACTAATCTCTTTAGTTGTGACTAGATGGCTCAATGAACAGAGCACGGACCCTGGAGTCAGGAGGACCTGAGTTCAAATCTGACCTCAGACACTTAATACAAAACTTACCATGTGACCTTGAGCAAGTTGCTTAACCCCAATTGCCCTACCTCCCCCTCTCCAAAAAACAAAAACAAAATTAAAACAAAACAACAAAAAATAACTAGTCTCTTTCTTTCATTCAACACTCTACTTAGCACAATATGCTTTTATCAGTCCCATACCCACTCTTTCACTTGACTAATTACATTAATGAAGGGGTTCATAACCTAGGCAGGGGTGGGGAACCTGAAGCCTTGAGGCCACATGTGGCCCTCTAGGTCCTCAAGTGCAGTCCTTTGACTGAATCCAAACTTCATAAAACAAATCCCCTAAATAAAAGGATTTGTTCTGTAAAAGTTGGACTCAGTCAAAAGACCACACCCAGGGACCTAGAAGGTCATATGTGGCCTCAAGGCTTCAGGTTCCCCACCCCTGAATTCCTAGAGTACATGAATCAATAATAATAATAATAATAACAAAAACAATAATTTCATTACTATATAATTACTTTCTTTTGCAGTCATTTGTAATGTACTTTATGCATTTAAAAATATTATTCTGAGAAGGGGTCCATAGACTTCACTAGACTGACAAAGGGTTCCATGAAAAAAAAGTTACCCTCTCTAGAGGAAGTCTGTGAATAATCAGCCACTACTCTCTTCAGCTGTCCCTTTTAATCGGTCGTGAGTCAATAAGCATTGGTTAAGTGTCTACTATGTGCCAGGCACTACTCCAAGTGCTAGGGATGCAAAGAAAGGAAAAAAACAAAGACAAAAAACAACATAGCCAACCTTAAACCAAATGACAACAACAGCAGTAACAACAACAATCCCAGCTTTCAAGGAGCTCTCAGTGTAATGGGGGGAGAGAGAATATAAACAACTATGTGAAAGCAAGATATACAAAATAAGTTACGGATAATCAACAGAGGAAACGTCCTAGAATTAAAGGGAATTCAGAAGGAAGATGCTACCCGCATCCAGAGAAAGAACTGATAAATAGAAGTATGCAAAGAATGATTTTACAGAAATATAAACATTTTTTTCCTGATGGTAGCCATCTCTAGGGTTTGGGGGGGGGAGGAAAAAATAGAAGGGAAAATAAATTTGCATGATATCTTCATTACATATTTAAAAGGAATAGCAAGTTGTATGTGATAGATTTGCAGCTTACCATGCAATCATCTTTTTCTTAATTATTATGTCATAGAAATACTTGTTTTATTCCATTCATTAAAAATAAAATGAATACAGTTTTAAAAAGAAGAAGATAATGCCAAAGCTGAACTATCATATAGAGGAACCCAAGGGTAGATTCCAGGTTATTTGTGGGAGGAATGTGGAGCTGATGGTTCAAGTAGAGGAAGCATGGCATGGAGGTTCATTAAGAGAGGCATAGCTTCCAAGATCTGGAGTTGCTAGTTCCACTAAACTCTATCTTCAGCAGACTTCATCTGGGGTATTGTGTTCTGTTCAAACCTAAAGTTTAAGGAGGGCACTGATACACTGGAAAGCTTGGAGTAGAGCACAACCAAGACAATGGAGGTCCTAGTGTCTGGGTTATAGGAGGATTGGGTAGCTGTGGTCAACTGTATGAAGTGCTTTCAGTGGAGGAGATATCGGAATTGTCCTGTTTTGTTGTAGAAAGTAGAGCAGATGATAGATGTTTAAAAGAGGCAACATCAAGCTTGAAGTAAAAAAAAACCCTCCCAACAGTGAATTCTGTGCAGTGGAAATGGAAAGGGAGACAGGTCGTTTTCCCCTCCTTGGACTTCTTCAAGTAAAAACTTGTCAGACATGATATAGTAGGAATTCCTTTCCCATTTGGGTTGCTTTGGATGATTGCTAGGAGACAGCTAGATGGCTAGGCTTAGAGTGCTGGGCCTGGAATTAGGAACACCTGAGTTCAAATATAACCTCAGACATTTACCAGCTGTGTGATCCCAGGCAAATCACTTAAGGAAACGGCAAACCGATTCAGTATCTTTGCCAAGAAAACTCCATGGACCACAAAGACACGAATGAATGACTGAACAAAAACAAGATGATTGCTAAGTTCTCTTCCAAGTCTTAAATTTAGTGAAGCCATGTAGCCTATGTCCTTAGATGTCTGTATATGAGTGTATGACAACAAATATTAATCCAGGGATTCTCAATTAAAGGGACAAACCTGACCACGTAAGTGTCACAGAGGTTTTGGTGCCAGTCTTCTGACTTGAGGCTCATATTAGCATGTATCACCAGGTAATTATACTCAAAGTGGAGATAATTGCAGAGTGGCTGTTAGTGATCTCCCAAAGATCTTGGAGGGTATGAAATGTGCTGTGGAACTAGATAAGGGTAAATGCCTAAATTTTCATCAAAACAATGAGCAGGGAAGAGGAGTTTGTAAACTATAAATTAGTGACCTTCACTCCTAATCCCGACAAAATTATGTGACATTAAAGAGACAATTCTTGAACATTTAGCAAAGCTAATGTTCACTTAAAACTACCTTAGTTTTATTTTTACAAGTGTCATGGCAGACCATCTTCATTTTCTTTTTTATGCAGGGTGACTAGATTCAGGGAGTGATGCAGACATAATAAGCCTCTATCTCAGGAAAGTATTTGTCAAAGCCTCTCCTGATGTGCTTGTAAGTTAATAGCACAATTAGATTCATTCTGACCTGTTGGAATGATGATGTCCAAAGAATAGTTATTAATAGCTCAACATCATCTTGGAGAATGGTATGTAGTGAAATATCCCAGGGATCACTATTTCACCTCTCATATCTTCATAGGAAACATTAGCTACTGTTCTTAAGTGATCTTCAGTCTCAGTTAGGGCTACCTTGCCTAATCACTTGTAATATCATTTTCTTTTCCTACTGCTTTTCACTTTTCCTTAGTTTTCCTCCCTCCTTTTTACCTGCATTTTGTTCCTCCTGTTTACCTTTACTTGGTCTTCTATTATCTGTGTCTTCCTCGTTCTTGTCTCCTTACCGAAAATCTAACATGAAGCTTACTTACCTTGACCTTTACTCTTAACTTTTTAAAAAATAATTGACAGGGTGGCCAGGTAACACAGTGAGTAAGAGCACCAGCCCCAGAGTCGGGATAACCTGGGATTGAATCTGGGCTCAGACACTTAGCACCCACCCAGAAACACCTGGCCATGTAACCTTGAGCAAGTTACTTAACCCCAATTGCTTAGGAGCAGCCAGGTGGCTCAGTGAGTAAGAGCACCGGCCCCAGTGTCGGAATGACCTGGGATCGAATCTGGGCTCTGATATTTAGCACCACACCCAGAAATAACTGGCTGTGTAACCTTGAGCAAGTTATTTAACCCCAATTGCTTAAAAAAATTGATACCTTTGCTTTTATATCTTATTCCCCAATACCTCCTGCATCCCAGGCCATCACCAGTCATCTTGACTTATGTCTTGTCACTGGACTGATGACTCTATAGGAGAGAGTGGGGCTGATGACTTTGTGTGGTTCTGCCTCACTTAAATCTAATTCTTGAGCAAGTCAAGACATAAGCTTCATGATCTCATTGATCTTCTTTGACAATGAAGGATGAACAACAATGATTTCACTCTGTGCTGGTCAATATTTTTATGAGTGAATTGGATAAGGCCGTAGAAGGGCATGTCAAATCTGAAAGCGACATGAAGCTCAGAGTGATGCTTAGTACACTGCATAATGGAGTCATGATACAAAAAGATCTAGACAAATTAGAACAGTTGGAATTGAATGACATGAATTTTCGTAGTCAGAAGTGTCAATTTCTAAGGGAGTTAAAATTGTGCAAGAGGAGGGAGGTGTAGCTAGATCACAGCTCTTGGAAATGGTAACATGGGATTCATTGGGATGTAAGGTGAGATAACAATGTTTCAAGGTAGTCAAAAAAGTTAAGGCAATTTCAGATTGCATTGAAAGAAAAATGTTGTCCCAGGGAAAAAAAGTGATAATTCTGCAATGTTCTTTCTTTAGAAGTATCTGCCAAACAGTACTTTGTTTAGTCTTTGGTGCTGTATTTTCAGAACAATGACAAGTTGGAGAGCCTATATGTGTCCGTTTATTCTTGGGTGAGAATTCTTCAGAAGAGGGGGAAGAGATCAGTCTAAAGATATAACTAAAGACTATGTTATAGGAGGTCCCATTTGAGGGAACCGGAAATACGTGGGCTGGGGAAGAAAAGACTTAGGACAAGCCTAGAAGTAGTCTACAAGTAAGAAAAGGGCAATCATTTGGAAGAGGGGTTTAATATGTTCTTGTCCCCAGAAAGCAAATCTAGGAGCAATGCATAGAATTTAGAGGATTTATAAGGCAGATTTAGGGTAGATATAAAGAAAAACTAAATTAAACTTCTTAGGAGCTGGAGGTGCCTGAAAGGGAACTATCTCTCTTGTAACTAGGAGCTTCTCTTTCACCACAGGTTTTCAAACAGCCTGAGATTCTAAAGTGATGCTGCAGAGGGGATTCTTTATCATGCACAGATCAGACTAATGTGGCCTTGAATGTCCCCTGTAGCTCAAAAGTTCTGTGATTCTGGGACTTTTTGATCTTTGACAGACCTATGAAAATTTAAGTAGCCTTGAGAACATGAATTCCTTAAGCTATTATGACTTTATACATTAGCAGAGCATTATTGGACAAGTTCCTGGAATCAAGGGACTAGAGAGAAACCTGGGAAAGTGTGTGTAGGTGGGGAGAAGAGTTACAGGCATCTAGGAGCACAGAATAGGGAAATAGGAAATTGCTGATGCCCAACTTGTTTACTTTGCCTAGGATTTTACCTCTGACTGGTTCTGGCAGTTGGTTGGCTTTCAAAGATTGTTCTCTCAAGAACTATGTGGAGCCCAAAGACTTAAATTGAAAAAAAGTCGATTGATCAGCCAGTTATTTTACCTATGTGATCCTGAAGAATTAATGTCATTCACTACTTTGTTTCACTCTACTTTATTCATTTCTCTCTCTTGTTTTTTATATCACCTACACTTCTCAATGTCTTCTTTCCTCCCCCTCCCAGAGTCATTCCCCATAACAGAATTTTTAAAAGAGAGAAAAAAAAAAACTTCAGCAAAAAAAAAAAATATATATATATATATATATATATATATCAATCACATCTGACATTCTGAGTGTTCTACACTCATACTTCCCCATTTCTAGGGGAGGTGGAGGGAAAGAAGAGAAATAGATGCTTAAATCTCTTTCTTGGAGCCAAACTTGGTCATTAGAGTTAATTCTTTTGCATGTTACTGTAAATTATATGGGGATGAAATCAAGACTAATTTCAACCCAATAATAAACAAACGCATGTGGGCGTGTGTGCGCACACTTGCGCGTGCATGCGCACACACACACACAGAGTTTAAGTGGCTATCAGCAGAGCACATAAAAGCATTTATTAAGTGTCTGCTACATATATGCAAAAGGCAGTAAAGAGTGAAGGAGAAATAAAAATGATCCACCTTCAAAGAACTTATATTCTCCCTGGGGGAAGGAGTATGTACACAGACATTCAGTATAAAACATGTAAAAAGTAAAAACAAAGCAATTTCAATGAGATGTTGGAGGATGAGAAGCACTAACAATCCATGTGAACTGGAAAAGCTTTATATGGAAAGTGGCATGAGATAAATCTTAAAGGAAGCACAGGATTCTAAGAAGCAGAGGTGAGGTAGGACTATATTCCCAGTGTGGCGGCAACCTGTGCCAAACTCATTAGATTTATTTCATTTTAAATTATTCTTTTAATTAACAAGGGCAAACATTTTTTTTCAATCTTTCTGTCTTATTGGCAAAAAGAGAAAGTAAAACAAAACCTGTGTAATAAATATGCATAATCAAGCAAAGCAAATTTCACCCTTTAGCCATGTTCAAAAATGTATGCTTTATTTTGCACCTCAAGTCCCTCACCTTTCTATCAGGAGGTCGATAGACTCTGTCACCCTGAATTCTCTGGAATTGTGGCCTGCCATCATGTTGAATAGCATTCTTAAATCTTTGTCTTTGCAAGGTTTTTAATGTATATATATTTTCTCCTGGCTTTGTTCATTTAATTTTGCCTCCATTCATACAAGCTTTCCCAGGTTTCTCTAAAACTCCCTTTTATAATTTATTTTGACACAATAATGTTCAATTACATTTACATGCCACAATTTATTAATCCATTCCTCAATTGATAGATACTCCCTTAGTTTATAGTTCTTGGCCATCACAAAATGAGCTGCTATGAACATTTCTGTACATGTAAGATTCTTTTCCTCTTTCTTGCATCTCTCTCTTTGAAGCCCCTTCATTTTAAATATGAGAACAGAGGACACAGATGCCCAGCACTGATGCCACAGAAAAACAAATGAATAGTTTCAGAAACAAGTCTCCTGATTCAAGTGATCAGTGACCTCTCCATTCCCCCACAGATCTGAAGTCCAAAACTCATTCTGGACACCCAAGTCAAAAACTTAAATCTCAGTTTTTCCTCTTAGCAATGCAATGATTATTACTTATGCTATAGCAAGATATAGTATTTTTGGAAAAGTAGTTTTAACTAGACCATTTCTTTTGTTATTTGTTTTGTTCCTAATATACAGTAAGAGTTCAGCATGGGTAAGGTTAAAGTCACTTCACAGGATTCCACTTGTGTCCTTTACAAAACTGATTCTTCAGAAAGATCTTAACACTACAGCCAACAGCCCCACTGGCCAAACAAATGAGTCAGGAATGCAGTTTATAGCAATAGAATAGGATTGATGTCAAGCCTGTGACCTTGAGCTTTGCTGCAAAATATTTTCATACCCTGATTTCAGTCATGGTTAAGTGTTAGCCTTAATTATGGAATGGGAGAATATAGGGAGTATCCAGAGGTACAGACTGACCCCACTACTGACCTTTCTTAGAATAGGGCTGCTTCGAAGAATGCTGGATAGGACTTTGCTCTTCACTTTTACTTTCCTGAGTCAGTTTGCTGCAACAATTTAACATTACAGCAGATCTGGCTATATCTAAGAATATCTCCAGCATGATAAATTCTTGGCCATAATTGATTATAATTAAAATTAATCATATCTAGTGATACTTGACGAGGCGTGACAAAATGGTAGTTTCCTCTATAACCACAATGCACTTAATTTTAAGGTCACCCTTTTAAATTTTGTATTGAGAACTCTTCCAAGTATTGTGAACTCCTTTTGTGAAAATAATGTAACTATTATCAAATGATATTTAAGTTTTATCTATTTAGAGTTGGAAGAGACCTTACAGGTCAACCAGTCTAACACTCATTTCTCGAACAAAGAAACTGAAGCCCAGTAGGTGTAAATGACTTGCTCAAGCTCATACAGATGATCAGCTATTAGAAACAGAGTTTGAAACTTGGTTTTCTGACTCCAAATTCAGGGCTCTTTTACCTTTGGTTATTGAATTACCCACTGAAAACTGGATAATGTTACAAATTGTAATACCCACAAAAGTTTGAATTATTATTCTTATTGTTTCTTAAAAGAAGAATGGGCTCTCTCTGGACCAGCTAAGTGGCACAGTGAATAAAGCACCGGCCCTGGAGACAGGAGGACCTGAGTTCAAATTTGACCTGAGATACTTGACACACTTACTGGCTGTGTGACCTTGGGTAATTCGCTTTCCTTGCTCCCCTGACCCCCCAAAAATGTAGAATGGGATAAAATAAAACATTTGTACTATGGCACCATAGTAACACATATAGCACATTCAAATGGTTGTCACTGGGCTGAAGGGAATTTTTCCCTGTGCCTGGGCAATTAGGAAGGAGGCAGTAACAAACACTAAGTGTCTCCACATTGGGTTATCTGTATATCTAGCTTCAGTGTCTCTCCTGAAAGGTGAGTATCAAGTGACCAACCACTAGGCAGACTTCTCGAACAGGATGATCCATGGACATCTATGAATCAAAATATCCAAATCAGAACTCATTATATTTTCCCTAACATATATTCCTATAACAACATTTTCTATTTCTGTTGAGGGCACCTTTATCCTTTTAGTCAGTCAAGTTGCAACCTTGATGTCATTGTCACTTCCTCATTCTACCTTACCCCACATGCCAATCAGTTACTGAATCTTGCTGTTTTGCCCTTCAAACCATCTTTTGCTTCTTTATGCTTCTCTTCACTAACAGAGCCACTATCTTTGTTGAGGCCTTCATTATCTCTTGCTTGGATTATTTTATTAGTCTCCTAGTGGGTCTCTTTGCCTCAGGTGTCATATCATTTTAATCTATCCTCCACAAATGTGTAGTGATTTCTGTAAAGCATAGGTCTGACAATGCCTCTCCACTGTGTCATCGAGTCCAGTTCTCTATTACTCCAGGGTCAAATACATATTCCTCTATCTAGTATTTAAAGACCCTTACAATCTATCCCCAACTAACTTTTCCATCTTCATTATACATGATTCTTCTACCTCCTCCTTCATGTATGTTGTGGGCCAGTCAAACCAGACTTCTCATTATTCCTCAGACATGGCACTCCATCTCTTTGCCTTTGTGCCATTCACTCTCCCAAGATTGGAAGATACTCTCTCCTCACCTCTACCTCTAAGAATCACAAATTTCCTTCAGGGTTCAACTCAAATGTCTTTCCTACACTCCTCCCCTTCCCCACCTACTCATCTGCTCTCTGCAACCCTGCACACATGGTCTGTGGCTGGGTTTCAGACCTCATTTTATTCATGATGGCTTTGTGGCATTTATTTAAGTCCCTCGTATACTTCATACACACATCAGCATCACCCAAAATTATTTTTTGTGTATTTATTTTTACAAAAGGAATAGAACTCTCATTTGTTTCCTTCAAAATAAATCTAGTGACTCTCATCATCTTAACTTCTCCTTGTCAAAATAATCATATCTTTTTTATGTAACTATATATGTTCATGTTTTTGCCTTCATTTGGACTTTAAGCTCGTTGAGAAGAGGGATGTTTCACTCATGTATATTTATGTTAATACATAGTATCTGACAAGAATAAGTACTTAAGTGCTTATTAACAGATTTATGTCATACAGCTATCATGCCCTGCCTTTATGGCACATTTTCTCTTGGCTATGTGCAAACAGTTCCTTGAATTAATATTCATATGCTTCAATAGGCAGGTAGGTGGCATAACGGATAGAACCCTGAGCTTGAAGTTAGGAAGATCTGAGTACAAATTTTGCTTTAGAGTTACTAACTGGGTGATTCTAGGTAAATCAACTAATCTCTCCTAACCTCAGTTTCCACCCTCATTGCCTCTCTTTAGGAAAAGAACAAAATTCAAAATCAGCTACTCAAAAAGCCAGAGAATAATAAGTTCCACTTTTACCTAATACCATAGCTAAAGAGATACTCCCATGTTCAAAACAATAAAGTAGTTAAATTCCTCATCCATACCAAACAGGCAGATTAGATGAAAATTATGGTGGTCTAATTGACTTATTCTTTCCTCAAACTCAAATCACACACCATTTGAGAGAGGAGCAGTTGTTCTCTCTGACAATAAAATATTTCCTTCACAGACTTATGTGTGGTTTGTACTAAGGAGCAATTAAACATAAGTAAAAGGTGTTTTGTTTTGTTTTTTCACAGACCACCAAAGAGGTCTAATTTACAGATTAACCATTCAGTTTGCTACCCATCCTGTCACCTCCAACCAAATTATTTTCTTTTCTTTGTAGCAGGCCTTATGCTAAGAGCTTGGGATATTGGAATGAGATCATGGGCCTTGTTTATAGATATATTTGTTCGAAATGAACCTATGAAAATCCAATTTGATCTTTCTTTCCTCCTACTTACAATTATGTGAAGAATTAGCCTTGGCGGCTAAAATTTTCCCAGCCTCATCATTTTGATTCTTCCTTGTGTCCAGAAAATAGAGTATCTATTAGATGATCTTCCAGGAAGGACCACTCTGGTAAAAAGGGAAAAAAAATCCCACAAATGCACAAATATATTCTCTGTTAAAACAAACAAACCCCTCTAAAAACAAAACCTTTAAAACACTTTGTTTGAAGATTATACTGACTTCTTCAAGGTTAAAACCTTTGAGGATGTGTCTCTATTCATTTAAAAGATAAACATATTTAAGTTTACACAATTAAGTATTGTGCATGGGGAAAACATACTCATTTGAAGTTTTGGCACCTTAAACTAGATAAACCTAGGTACTAATATTTATTTAATTGGCTTGTCCCTGAAAGTGCCTGAGTAGATGTACCCTTCCCACCCTCTCCCCAGGATTTTTTATTGCTTTTTGGAGGGCAATTGGGGTTAAATGACTTGCCCAAGATCACATAGCTATTCCCCAGGATTTTAAATGAAAAGATCCTTTCTGATTCCTATCTATAGAGCAAGAGATAGGTCTGAAGAGGCTAGAGGAAAGTGTCAAATCCCAAGGTGACCTTGGTAACTAAAGATTCTGAGACTTTGACCTTGGAGCCATGGTAGCATTTGTAGAACCTCTAATCTGCTTGAGGTATCACTGAAAGGCTTCCATGAACTGAGGAACATTCATGTTTTCCATCACTTTTTTTTAGTCCTTTAAAAATTAGAGGGTTTGCAGAAAATGCTACAATGTCAATTAAAAAAAAGAATCTTAGACTTATACTGAAGTTTTCTTATTAATTATTTTAAACTCCCACTAAGGCCACAGATACTATTGAATATCACTAGTAAATAATCATGTGGAAGTTTCCCATTTTTTGAGACAGCTGATGCCATTGTGGGATATCTCTCAATGTTAGAATGTACTTTCTCTTAATTAGAGAAAAAAATGCAATATTTATTTAGGTCTAGTCTTTTAATGTAAAAAACCCTTCCTTGTGTGGCTCTTTTTTTTTGAGATAATATCCCCATTCTTCTTTTCCCTTCCCCCCAAATCCTCTGTCCATGTGGAATTCTTCTAAAATTCTTTAATGTTACATGCATTATCTTTACATATAGATTTAATTTAATTTAATAGAGTCCCTTATTATTTCTTTTTCATGTTTACTTTTTTAATGTTTATTGTGAGTCTTGTATTTAAAGGTCAAATTTTCTATTCATCTCAGTTCTTTTCAGCAGGAATGCTTGAAAGTCCTCTGTGTCTTTGTATGTCCATTTCCCCCTTGTAGAATTATACTCAGATTTGCTGGGTAGGCTATTTGTGGTTGTAATCCTAGCTCCTTTGCCCTCTTATCATATTCCAAGTCCTCTGTTCCTTTAATGTGCTAGCTGCTAAACCTTGATTAATCCTGACTGTGATTCTACAGCATTTTAATGGTTTCTTTCTGGTTACTTAACAGTATTTTCCCTTTGACCTGGGAACTCTGGAATTTGACTTTAATATTTCTGGGAGTTTTCATTTTGGGATCTCTTTCAGGAAGTGATCAGTAGAGTCTTTCAGTTTCTATTTTATCCTCTAGTATTAGGATATCAGAATGGTTTTTCTTTATAATTTCTTGAAATATGATGTCTTGACTCTTCTTTTGATTATGACTTTTAGTCAGTTCAATAATTCTTCAATTATTTCTTCTCCATCTCTTTTCCAGGTCAGTTGTTTTTCTGATGAGATATTTCACATTTTCTTCTTTTATTCCATTTCTTTGACATTGTTTTATCATTTCTTGATGTTTCATGGAGACAACTTCATTTACACAATTCTAATGAAAAAAATTCTTTTGTGAGCTTTTGTATTTCTTTTTTTCCATTTGGCCAATTCTGTGTGCTTTTTTTAAAGATATTATTTTCTTCAGTGTTTTTTTAGTCCTTCTAACCAAGCTGTTAGTTGTATTTTCATAAGTTTCTTCCCTCACTCTAATATTTCCTCCCAATTTTCCTCTACAGCTCTTACTTGATTTTTAAAATCATTTTTAGCTCTTCCAGCAGTTCTTGTTGGCCGTGTGTCCAAATGACATTTTTTTGAGGCTTTACTTATAGCTAGTTTTACATTATCATCTTCTTCTAAGTTTGTATCTTAATCTTTATCACAATAGTAGATTTTTACCATCTGGTTCTTTTTTGGTTGCTTGCTAATTTTCCCAGCCTATTTCTTGACTTTGAACTTTGCATTAAAGTTGTACTCAATTCCCAGGGTAAGTGTGGGGAGATACTGTCCCAAGCTGCAGACTTTCTCACATTGCTTTTTTCAGAGTAGTTCTACTTTTGGAAGTTTGGAAGTTTTTGATACTTGCAAGAAGGTGTGATCTTTGAGAAGTGTGAGCACTGCTTTCCTGGTCCTTACCCAAGAAAGGCTCCCAATGCTTGGGACAGCAAGCAATACTGATCCTCAGGTCCCCTAATCCCTTGGGACAGCAAGTGCTCCTCTCCACCCTAGAACTATCACCCAGAAGTAAGTATAGGCAAGAGAGTTGCCAATCAGCTCCCTGTGCTATGCCCAGTCCTAGTGATAGGTCCCCTGTGATCTCTTTTTGACCAGTTGCCAAATCTTTTTATAATCTATGACTTGAGAGCTCCTGAAGTTCTTGCAGCTGCTGTTGCCACCTCCAAGGCTCACAGCTAGTGTTAACTGCCATGTGTGCTCTGAACTAACCCCACTACAGTGTCACAGTCATCTGCACTCAACTTCTCAAGTTGTCTTGGGGAGATAGAGAGTCTCACCTCAAATTTTTCTGCCACTCTAAAATTCAATTTAAGGAATATTTTAAAGTTGTTTGGAGAGGAATATTGGTAAAGATTGGCTAATTCCTCTGCTACACAATCTTTGCTTCCTTGCAGAATAATTGGTGCGAATTTTTAGAATTTCATTTTATTTTCTTCCCGAGACATTATTTGTCTAAGTGGAACTATTACTTCCTGTATTTTTGAAATGCTACCAGAATCTGGGAACTTTTCCTCCCTTTACCACCCTCCCCACTGTAGGTGGATCTAGAAATACCAAAGAGTGATTTAAATAAATCCATGCAGTTTCCACAGATTTATTTTCTGATTTAAACATGATAAATCTGAAAATAGGAGTGGTTTAACATCTCATGAACAAATAAAGAGTACTCAATCATGTGAATGAATATGCCTTACTGGTGTTTGAGGGACCAATGGACACTGATTGGTATTTATAGTGATTATATATCGACTTGGTGCTACTACTCTCTTAAAGATGAAAAATAGTAAGATGACTACTATCTTGACAAATGTTTGTGAAACCAGGGTTAGCAAGGGAAGGAGAAAAATGGGAATAAATACAATTGAAAGAGTTTCTTATTCGGACACTGAATCTAGACCTGTTATTTCAGCAATACTGAGTACACCTTAGAGATATTCTCCTCTGCAAAAGATGATGCCCAAAGATGGACTAGGAGCTGTGGAGCTGAAAAGAGGAGCGATATTCAATGCCCCCTGAAGTGAGCTTCACAAAACTGCAGGAGGAAACACCTGCTGTGACCTCTTTCTGGTCGTGACTGCAAGTAATTGAGACTCTATACCTGCTGTTGGGAGAAGGATGTTCATTTGAGGTTTTCTAAGAGTTCTGCTGCATGTTGTATCTTTTTTTCTTTTCAACTGTTCAATAAAACTTTCCTCTGATAATTTGGTGAGGTGTGTGCTTGAAAGGGGAACTGGCATTAGCACACTGGGTAGTAGCAAAGAGTAAATTTCACCTCAATGAGGAATAAACTCAAAAGAGTTGAGAAATTCCTCCAAAATGAACATGAGTCTTTGATGTTATAAGAGACTCTGAGACAAAGGTTACAGATACCACTCTTTAATTGAGTTGTATATATAAATAAATTCATGTAAATGTACATATGTGAAATATATATTTGCATATATGTATGCATTTATATATTCAATACTCAAATGAATCTGTGATCTCATCAATTTAGATGTCCTCTTCAATCATATAAACTTCAATCTGTCCACATTTCCTCAACCCATGTTACTCTTCTCCATGTCCTCCCAAAATTCAATACATGTGGTTAACTTAGTATTCTAGAAGGGCTCCTTGAGTTTTTCTGACATTGTGAGTATACCAATTGAATTCTCTGGAAATCCAACTATCATCCTGTGACCTTGATACAAGAATAGCCCTTGAGTTCCTTAAAGGCATGATTTACTCATTCTTCAAAGTTGATTAAATGTTTTGGGCTGATCATACCTGCCATGACTTTCTCACTGATAGTATAATATTTGTTTTTGTTCCCTAGAAACTATTGTGCTTCATGTTTCACTGCCATATAGCAAAACCAGTAGAATATTAATATTAAAAAGATGGTCTTTTGTTTTCAACCTTGAGGTCTCTAAAGGAACTTTGCAATTTCTTGAAATTAGCCCAGCCTACTCTTCTCCTCTTCTTCAACTTTGGGCCCAACATATTGTCGATATATATTATATTTTCCAAATATACACACTCATGGACAACCCATATAGGTTTTCCATTATCCAAATGCCCATTGTAATCTAGTCAACAGACATCTTTCATCCTCTTAGTCTTTTCTGTGTGAATGGTTAAGCCAAACTCCTTTGAGTGATTACTGATCTCTTCCAGAATCCTATCTGTCTGTCTGTCTATCCATCCATCTATCTATCTATCTATCTATCTATCTATCTATCTATCTATCTATCTATCTATCTA
>NW_027185665.1:13326857-13371712 GCF_028583685.1 Petaurus breviceps papuanus | reverse complement strand
CTATCTATCTATCTATCTATCTATCTATCTATCTATCTATCTATCTAATCTATCTATCTGTATAAATAATTATCCTTAAGATATATTGTATATTATATTGATTGGCCTACTCTTTAATTCCTGGGAATCCCGAGTAACATATTATTTTTTTTTTGCTCTATAAGTTCTCGCTGTGAATTGGATATGACATATGAAGAAATTAGGAAAGAATTGATCAATGCAGCCTATGCAGATAAATCATTAATAAATAAAAAGAACAAATTTATTAAGTGCCAAGTATATGTCAGAAACTATGCTAAGCACCGAGGTTACCACCAAAAGGCAAAAGACAGCCCCTTCCCTTAAGGAGCTTAAGCTTTCAATCTAATGGGTGAGACAACAGACAAACAAATATGAAACAAGTGGCATGCAGGAAAACAATAGGAAATAATTAAAGAGGATAACACTGAAATTAAGATGGTTTAGGGAAGGCTTCCTATAGAAGGGAGAATTTTTATTGGAACTTTAAGAAATCAAGTCAAGACGAAATCCTTAGTCAGAGTGAAGGACATAAAGCATACCAAGCATTGTGTGCAGCCAGAGAAAAAAACCTGTAGCTGAAAGATAGACTGTGGCACTTTTTAGAAATCTAACTAACAGCCACATTCATACATGATCATTGGAAAAATATATTACTTGTCTATGGTTGTCAAACATCATATTCCCAGTGTCCTCATTCTGACCCTTATTGGAAAACACATGCTTTTATCACATCACTTAGGCCTGATTTTCCTTTCTCCTTTCTCTCTCTCTGTCTCTCTCTCTGTCTCTCTGTCTCTCTCTCTCTCTCTCTCTCTCTCTCTCTCTCTCTTTCTCTCTCTGTCTCTCTCTCTCTCTCTGTCTTTCTGTCTGTCTCTCTCTCTCTCCTCTATCCATTTAAAAAGATACACTAAGATCAATCTAACTATCCATACTACAAAAGCAATACAGAAGAAAAAATGTATGTTGCTGAGAGTGTGACATGTAGCTTGTTAGGCAACCTGTTGAATTATTCCTTTAACATGTTTCCTGGGCATATATGGATGAAGTTGGATTGTATACTATTTGGAAAATTGGATGGTCTGTTCTCAATTTAATTCAGCAAGCATTAATTAAGTATATATTAGATGCCAGGTGATATGCCAGGTGGTTGTCATACAAAAACAAAAAGAAATCATCTCTGACCTCAAGCAGCTTAAATTCTACTGGGGTTGAGGGTGGAGAAAACAATACACAGACACACACACAAATTAAGAAATGCAAACTATGTATGAAATACAAATACATATTTTTGAAAGGAGAACTCCTAACGACTGTATGATGTAATACTTGAGCTGAACCTTGAAGACAATATTAAATAAGCCAGAAAAGGGAGTTCAAAGTCCATTTTTTAGGGATTTTAAAGAAAAAGAAATTTGTATTTTATCCTGGAAGTATTGGGAGGCCACTTAAACTTCCTGAGCAGGGGAGTGATATTGTCTGACCTATGTTTTATGAGTGTCAACTGAACAGCTATTTGGAAAATGGAAGGGAGGGAGGAGATACTAGAAGGAAGGACACCCATTTGACCATTGCAGTAGTCGAATGAAGAGGTGATGAAGGCCTGAAATTGGGGATGGGCTGGCTATGAGAATGGAGAGAAGAAAATTAAGGAAGAGATATTGTAGAGATGGGATCAATAGTACTTGGTATCTAAATGGATGTGAGGAGGAGAGAGAGTGAAGATCCTGCTTTCAATGATCTTAAGCTGCTCATCAATACCCGATTGTCTCTTTAAATGTAGAGTCACTTAATTCAGGGCTAGAAGGAACCTCTTCTAAAATCATTTAGTCCAATATGTACTTGAGCAATAATTGCTTCTATATATTCCTGACAAGTGGTCATAAATTCCTTTTGAAAACCTCTTTTGAGGGAAAATCCTACTTTTAAAGACATCCCATTCTTCCTTAGGTTAAGCTCAAACTGTCAGGAAGTGTTCTTCCCCCTCCCTCCCCACCCTTATACCAAGCCTAAATCATGCTTTTTGCACTTCTACCCATCATTCTTAGTTCTGCTCTTGGACCAAGTAGAAAAATATCTAATCTCATTTCTATACAATAGCCTTTCACATGTTAAAGATAGCTATCATGCCCCATCCCCAGTTTTGTCTCCTCCATGCTCAAATAGTATTTTCCCCATGATGCAATGCAAAATCACAATTGAATATGACCTGAGAGCTGAATCCATCTAATCTCATTTTTTACAGATCAGGAATCTGAGTCACAGAGAGAAATACCATATTCTTTTTGGGGAAACAAAAATTAGAGCAGTATTGTGCAATGATCAACTTTGATAGACTAAGTCTTTCTCTTCAATTTAATGATCTAAGACTATTCCAAAAGACTCAGGAAGGAAAATGCAACCCACATCCAGAGAAAAAATATGGAGTCTGAATGCAGATTGAAGCATACTATTTAATCTTTTTTTCTTCCTTATGTTTTTTTCTCTTTTTTCCTTTCACAACATGACTAATGTAGAAATATGTTTAATATGATTGTACATGTATAGCCTTTATCAGATTGTATGCTGTCTTGGGGAAGGGAAGGGAGAGGGAGAGGGAAAAGTTTAGAACTCAAAATCTTGTGAATCAAAGTGAATGTTGAAAGCTAAAAAGAAAGAAAGAAAAAAATTAGATGAGTTGTGTGCATGAGTGTGTGTGTGTGTGTGTGTGTGTGTGTGTGTGTAGGCATGCAGCAATTATATTGATAGATATTTCAAAATATCAAAGGAAATTAACCTTCCTATTTAGATCTTCCTACTTAGTTATTAAATCTCCTTATTTAGATTTTTAAGTCCCAGTTGTATGGATATAATAGAGTGATTTATTCTCAGTTTTTGGCAAATAATAATGTCTAACCATGTTACCCTGCCTAGGTAACATCTTAATTTGTTTATATATTTGTTCATCAACCATTTTCTAAGTCGATACCATATGCAACACATAAGTATAGTATTAGTGGTAAACATTAATGAGATCTTGTCTTTAAAAAAATGAATGTAAGTTGTAGTATATTAAATGAATGAAGGGTTTATTAAGTGCAAAACATTTGTTTAAGGGCTGGGAATACAAACAGAAAAGTATGGCAATCTGTGTTCTCAAGGAGCTCACATTCTAAAGAAGATTATGAAACATTTTAGCTGAAAGTCAGAGGGAAATGTCCTGTGGTGTTTATGGTACAGTAGCAAAGCAGATATTAATGCTTCTCCTCAAAGTAATTTCCATTAATAAAAATCAAGCCTATTCTAAAAAACCTATTATGTTGAACCACTTGACAGTGATAAAGACTTTGGGGGACAAGAATTTTCTTTTCTTGTTCTTCAATAGAGGTGCCTTTAGCACCTACAGGGACAGTTGCCATGTTGTATATCCACAGGATTTGCTTGCCAGGATGGTCATTGTGAGCAGCAGGCTAGAAACATTGCTATTCCAAAAAGCTCTTAGATTCCAGGTCCTGTGCTGTTTCCATCAGTCCAAAAAGAGATGGTGATTAAGGTGGTGGGGCTAGTTTGATTTATCTGACACAAGCTACTTCCCATCTCTATATCAGAGTACCCCACTGCTTCAGTTAGTTTATCTGAATTTGAATGCATATTTTCCCTTAAATCTAATTTATATAAAACTTGAATGTAATATATAATTGTTATATTTCCTCTCTCCCCTGCCAGTTTATATCTATATATCTTCTTTCCTTTCAAAAATAATTATAGCTCACATTTCCATAGAGTTCACAAATTTTTTTTCTGATAAAAATGCTGTGAGTTAGGTAATAAAGATATTATAATTCCTAATTTATGGATGACAGAATAGACTCAGAGATTTGCCCAGGTTAACATAGCTAATAAATGGCAGAGCTAAGGCTTGAATAAAGGTCTTTTGAATTCACAAGCAGTTATCGTTTCCTTACTCCATGGGGACTCTCTAGGAGATTGCAGCTAGAGGAAGAACCTGTATTGATGGGTAATCTATATTTACATATAATATTCACATATTTATAGTGTGTGTGTGTGTGTGTGTTTGTAAGAATAGAAAAATCAAATGTTATGACTATCGGTAGAGGGAGAGAGAGAACACTCACTGGTATGGTTGGTAATAGAGAAAATTTTATATGGGACATGACATTTGAGTTAGACTTAGAAGTATACAAAGGATCTCAATAGGCAGACAATGCTTTTATTGAAAAGAATTAATGATTAACATTTATACATGGTGTCCCAAAAGTCTTAATGTGGTTTTAAGCATTAGTAGCTTAAAAAGCTTTATTTGCTTAAAACTGCACTAAGAGTATAGCACTTTAATTTTGCCAAGAGTCTTATATGAGAGGTGTCAAATATGTGTTCCTGCAATATTCCCAAGTGAATCTAGAACCAGATTAACATGTAATTGAGGAAATATTTAAGAAAACAAATAAGAACGCAATGACATGAATGTTTATAGTTTAGTGGACCCCATTTCTATTTGAGTTTGATACCACATCTCACATTACCTCATTTGAATCTCACAATAGACTTGGGAAATAGGTATTCTCTCACCTATGAGGCATTACATATATCCTTATCCCTACTTTGTAGATGATAAACACCATCATCATTATCATTTACATAGCTCCTTCATTATATGCTAGGTGCTTGGCTAAAATGTTTTACAAATATTATATATTTGCCACTTACAACAACTATGGGAAGTAGGCAATATCATTGTTTCCACCTTACAATTGAGGAAAATGATGGAAGCAGAGGCTAAGTGACTTGCCTAGTGTCACACAGCTAGAAGATTCTGAAGCTTAATTAAGTTTTCCTGACTCTCAGCTCAGAGCTCTATCTGCTATACCACCTACCTGCCCCACAATAAGAAAATAGTGAATCAGAGAAGTTATCACACAGTTAGAAAATATCAAAGGTTGCATTTCTATCCCAAGTCTTCCTGATTAGTAGTCTGGCACACTAACCATTAGGCAACACTATCTCTCAAGAGATAAAGATGATATTTTAAGTATTGGGACCAGGTAGGAGAGATAGATTGGATCAGAGGGTCAACTTTGCATTTTTCAAATGACTCAAGGTAGAAGATGAGCCCACATTATATGTAAAGGTTAATGTGGTTTGGAGGATCATATCATTAGCATCTGGGGGGCTGGGCACCACCTCTCTACTGGGCCTTTCTGACCTGCATAACTGAGAAGCACCAGCACAAACAATGAGCCTGGCTGTCTGAGTCATAAATAATGAACTGACTACAGTAGCCATGCTCCACAGGGCCACACACCAACTGCTATTCAATTGTAAATATCCTTCCCCCAGCATTCAAAATGGGTCCATGTATGGTGGAGCAGAGAGCATTTGCTATATATTATGCTAAAGAGTCTCTGGAATCCGGGTGCAGGAAAGGGTGACAATGCAGGCAGCAAAGCCAAACCATTAAATGGCTATGCATCTGTTTCTTACTTCTCCTAACTCATTCCTGGACAGCCACTCCTTCTCTTTGAGATGTATGGATTCTTGTATATGGATGAAACAGAGAAATTTGTGTATAAATGCATTGCTGTTTGAGTCCTTTGGTGGTACCTTTCAGATGATGAAAAAGTTCTACCCAATGCCATTTATTTTTCCCTCCAGTGCTTTTCTCTCTGGCATCTAGTTTTGCTTAGCTTGAGCTGATGCAGAGCTTTTTCCCTTGGGAAGCTATTGTACAGCCCAGGAGATTTCAATGACATTTAAATGAATATTCATTCTATCAATTTTTCTTTGCTCAATTTAATCCCAGGTTTGCTGGTTCTTTCTGGTCTGTCCTCCATCATACTGGAACTAAATAATAACCAATAATACTCTCCTCTTCCTGTGCCTATGGAAAGCAGCTTCCCCTGCTTCTCTCTAGTGTGTCTTTTGTTGTGTTTGCATACATAAGAAGAATTGGGGAGAAAAAGAGAGAGACTAGCATTGCCTGGAGCCCCCTTGTTCTCTGACTCCTCAGAAATAACCTTCCCTCTGTGTTCACAGTGGTACTATACACTTTGCATCAGAGACTATTTCCTTTATATTACAGTTAATAATCCCTAGAATCAGCCCAGGAGAAGGGACAACTAAGGCAAAGCCAATACAAGAACTTGCTATGTTTTGTTTTATTTCCCATAACTCTTGATCCCCTAACAGTCCTTCTTCCCTTTGATTCTCTTATAAAGAAAAACTAGAGATATATAGGCACTTCCCATTCTAATTGGGTAGACCTACTCACTACCTGTGGATTTTTGTTTTTTTTTACATTCTCTAACTCTAGACATGATCTAGAAGTATGTGAAAATCACCAACGTTGTGAAACCCTTGATCAATCTCAAGCTCTAATCACATTGATTCCAAACATATGACTTCTTGAGCTCTGGATCTGATGCACCTGCCTGTGAATGTGATGTTTTCCCTCTCTTCCTAACCTAAGATGTCTTCTCTGGACTCAAGTAATCTGCCTGATTTATGGTATTTGCTAATACCATTTCCATTTAACTAAACTCCTAGTTCTAAGTCTTCATTACAAACATTGCCAAGTCCTTTCAAGATGGACATATCAGGTTGATAATTCCATTTCAAATGCATTTTTGCCTCAGTTGTCTGACTTTCAATGATTACCTTCTTAGGACCATTAGCATAGACCCAGCCAGGCTTCTTCTCACTAATTCCTGGACTTTCTGGAGACTTTGCCTCCTTGCCTCATTCCCCACTTGAGCATGAATACCGCCCCCTCTCCTTTCCAGTTTTTCATTTTTTAATGTGTGGTCTTCCCTCACTAAAATGTAAGTTTCTTGAGGGTAAATACTGTCTAGCATACTTGTATTTGTATGTATTTGTATACCAGGTCATGGCACAGTGCCTGGTATATAGTGATAATTGTTTCTCTCTCTCTCGCTTTTCGTCTCTCTGTCACTCCCTACCTCCCTCTCATCTTGTATGTGTGTGTGTGTGTGGGGGGGTTGGTCTGAATTGAGTGAATGGTTCTCTAAATTCCTACATTTTGCTTTGTACATGCACACAACTTCATAGTACAGGTAGGTGATGAGTAGAGTATGTGCCTTAAAGAGCCAATGACCTGTTTAATTCTTCCAACACCATGTTTGCCTGTCCCAATCAACATGTTGCTGACAGCTGTTCTTTATTATTGTATCATTAAACATTCTAGGGTTGAAAGTAGCATTGCTCATCTTGTTTATTATTCTCCTTGTGTATAGGTGCTGGAGCAAAAACCTGGAGGTAGCTTGCCTTTCTTTCCTCCTTGTCAAGAACTGAGGCTTTGATAGCTGCTCTTAAAGAAAATGACCTTGCTCTTAGATGCTTGTATCTGTGTAATGTGCTGGTTCTAGAGGAGGCCTTCTTTCAGAAAGGAATGGATTTTGGTCAGTCCTGTATTAGCCTCTCTTCCTGGGGAGTTGGTTTATTCATTCCATCCCAATGGGTGGCTAGCTTGTCAAACCTTTACAAAGCTCAGTTCCTGCTTTCCACCCCATATTGCCACTAGAATTTTTATGTTTCTGTTGTTTTTGTTTGTACACTTTACAAGTAATGAAGAGATTATAGCAATATGATCTTTAAATAATATAAAATATTCATTCATATAAATCTGCAATTACTGCCTTCCACTGTGTCATTTTCATTTTGTGTGACAAACAAAAGTTCTTTAAGGGAGCTAATCGAGATTGACAGCCCCTGGGCTGTAGTGCTTCCTTCTAAGAGAAATAAGTGAACACCCCCTTCTTTATACTGAGAGAGGCAGCACTCCACCCACCCCACTCACTGTGCAAAGAGCCAAGAGCTAACTGGTAAGGAAGAATCAGAAATAACTCTACTCAGTATTCCATTAAAACAAAAATAAAACGCAAAACATAAACTACTTGGAGAATCACTCTCTATTCACCAAAAACTGTGAGGAAGACCAGAAAGGATTCAGCAAAGTAAATAAATAAGTTTAAAACATCTTTTTAGATATAAACAGGCAGATTTCAGATGAAGAAATCAAAGCTGTCTAATAGTCATATAAAAATACTCCAAATCACTATTGATTAGAGAAATGCAAATTAAAACAACTATGAGGTGCCACATCATACTTATTAGATTGATTAACATGACAAAACAGAAAAATAATAAGTGTTGGAGGAGATGTAGGAAAATTGGAACACTAATGCATTGTTGGTAGAAGTGTGAACTGATCCAGATATTCTGGAGAGCAAGGTGGTACTATGCCAATAGGGCTATCAAATTGTGCGTATCTGATTCAGCAACACCACTTCCAGGCCTGTGTCCTAAAGAACTCATAAAAACAGGGAAAGGGGAAGGGAAAGCCAAGATGGCAAAGTGAAAACAGGGATTTACCTGAGTTCTCCCCTAAACCCCTCCCCATGCCTGGAAAAATGACTCTAAACAAGTTTTAGAGCACAGAACCCAGAAAAAGACAGACTGAAACGAATCTCCAGCCGAAGATAACCTGGGAGGTCAACAGGAAAGGTCCATTTCACCAGGCTGAGAAGCACAGGCCACTGCAGGTCATGCCAGCACAGACCAGGCTCCAGCAAACCTGAATCACTGGCAGCTGTGGTGGTTTCCAGAATTCTCAACCCACAAATACCAAAGACAACTTAGAAGGCTGGTAGGAAAGATCTGTCAGATCTGGGTGAGAGTAATGCAGTCCAGCCCTGGCCCCAGCATGGCCCCAGCTCCAGCAAACTAGGAGCACACTTTGGGAATGACTGAATCAGTGGTGGCAGCGGCAGCAGCAATGGTAGCAGATGCTTCTGGAGCTCTCAGCCACCAGATAATAAGGGGGTCAAACAACTGGTCAGAAAGTCATTATAGGGGTCACTTTGGTGGAATTGAGGAAGGTCTCTGTTGCTTTTCCTTCACTTGGATATGGGTTGCAGTTCTGGGTGGCTGCCCTGGGGTGAGTAAAAGTACTGGCATAGCAGAGCTTGTGGCAAAAGTGGAAAGGGAACCCTCCTCACAGTTCCAGGGCAGAGAAGAATGCTTATGGTCACTCAGACCAGAGCATAGGACAGGAGAGGGCTAAATACCTCTCCTTAGATCATGCAACCTTGGAAGAGCTGAAAACATACAAGTCTTTAGAAGTATCTCTGAAAACATCTGCACAAAACCCCTGAAGTTTGGGACACTACTCCCTCCACACTGGAAGCAAAACCCTCCTTAAAGAATTAAAAAGTCAAGTAATATGATGGGGAAATTAGCAAACAATGGAAAATATCTCAGACTACAGAAACTTACTTTGGTGATAAGGAAAATCAAAAAATGCTCAGGGAAGGAGACAACAAAGTCCAAACTCCTACACATAAAGCATCTAAGAAAACTATGAATTGATCTCAGGCTATGGAAAAGTTCGAAAAGGATTTTAAAAATTAAGTAAGAGAAGTAGAAGAAAAATGGGAAGAGAAATGAGAATGATGCAAAAAATTCATTAAAAATAATGGTAAAGGAGACCCCCTTCCCTCCAAAATATAGTATTGAAGAAAATAACACTTTAAAAATAGACCAAATGGCAAAAGAGGTCTAAAAAGCCAATGAGAAGAAGAATGCCTTAAAAAAGCAGAACTGGCTAAATGGAAAAGGAAGTCAAAATGTTCACTGAAGAAAAATATTCCTTAAAAATTAGCATGGAACAAATGGATGCTAATGACTTTATGAGAAATCAAGAAATTTGATTGGTCATCAGTTGAAAATTGATAAATAAAAAACAAAGCCAAAAGAATGAAAACCATTAGAAGACAATGTCAAATATCTCAATGGCAAAACAATTGATCTGGAAAATTGATCCAAGAGAGATAATTAAAAAAAATATTGTACTACCTGAAGATGATGATAAAAAAAGAGCCTAGCTATCATGATCTTTCAAGAAATTATCAAGGAAAACTGCCCTTACATTCTGGAACCAGAGGATAAAATAAAAATTGAAAGAATTCACTGATCACTTCCTGAAAGAGATCCTAAAAGGAAAACTCCCAAGAATATTACAGCCAAATTCCAGAATTCCCAGGTGTAATGGTAAGCAAACTAGGATTTTTTGCTATTTTTCTGGATTGAGTTTTAGCTAATCAAGCACCTTTGAGCCTCCCCTTTGATTATATTGAGTCTTTGATTGGAAACAGTATACATTGTATTTCCCTTAATAGACCTAAGGGAATTTGAAGATTTCCTCTTCCCTTAATAGGCCAGATGTAATCACTTCATAGCCCACAATGGAAGGAGATTGCAAAAAAGGTGGAACAGGAAGGAGCAGATAAGACTAGGAGCAGAGCTGGGAGCAGTCAGAACTGTGAGAGAGAATGTTTGTGATGATGGAGCTCTCTCTGTTGTTCTGTGTTCATTTCTCAGACAGAAGCCCTGTCTGTATTGGTTTCTCACACTGAAAATGAATTGAGATGATAGCCACTCTTAACATGTGTAAATATTGTTGTAGCCCTATTAAGCTTTGTTTTCCTAGAAATAGAAACTTTGAAGAGCTTGGAGTGGAGTCGTCCTTATGAGTAGAGATATTGAATAGGAGCAGAGATCTGCCTACATGTGAATCCAGGCAAGAGTGGGGTGTGGTCAGACCATGGAGGAGTTGTGGGATTTGGAAGTCAGCATCAAGTCAAAATGAAAGAGGATTTTACTTTGGATACTATGTATTGACTGATCAGATTTATAACTTAATGTGACCTAGGGGTGAATGGTGTTTGGACTTTCCTCTACCCCTAAAGGATAATTAGCTTAAGTATGATTGGAAGTCAGCCTCTAGTCAAGATGAAAGAGGGTTTTACTTGGATACTCTCTACTGACTGAGGAGATTGTAACTTACTGTGACCTAGGGGTGGATGGTTTTTGTATTTTCTGCTACCCCTCAAAGATGACTCTGAGATATACTGAATGATATATTTTGTTTAAGTCTATGTGGCCACCTTAGTAATAAGATTTGAGGTTATGTTGCTGTGAATGTTATGCTCTAGTTTAATGCTGAATAAATAGAAAGTTCATTTTACTATGTGATTAGCCCCTTAAAGTTATTCACATTGGCAGTCATCAGGAGAGCTGCTTGTGATTGACTTTACACCAGATCAATGAGAAAATATTGCAAGCAGCCAGAAAGAAAAAAAAATCAGGTATTGTGGAAACACAGTCCAGATAACATAAGATTTAGCAGCTTCTACATTAAGGAATTAGAGGGTTTGGAATACGATATTGTGGAGGTCAAAAAAGCTAGAACTAAAATGAAGAATCACCTACCCAATAAAACTAAGTATAATTTTTCAGGGGAAAATGGAAATTCAATTAAATAGAGGACTTTCAAGCATTCTTGAAGAAAAGACCAGAGCTGAATGGAAAACCTGACTTTCAAATGCAAGATTCAAGGGAAGCATGAAAAGGTAGACAGGAAGGAAAAATCATAAGGGGCTTATTAAAGTTGAATTATTTACATTCCTACATATAATATATGGCATAGGGTGAGTTGAATATGAAGGGATGATATTTAAAAAATAAAATTAAGGAATGAGAGAGGAAGGTACTGAGAGATGGAGAGAAGTAGAGGTAGAATGGGACAAATTATTTCACATAAAAGAGCCAAGAAAAAACTTTTCCAGTGGAGGGAAAGAAGGAGGAGGTGAGAGGGAATGAGTGAAACTTACTGTCATTAAAGTTGTCTGAAGGAGGGAATATCATACACTCATTTGGGTATTAAAATCTGTCTTACTATACAGGAAAGCATGGGAAAAGGGGATAAGAGAGAGGGGTAATGGAAGAGAGGACAGATTGGGGGAGATGGTATTCAGAAGCAAACACTTTCGAGGAGGGACAGAGTGAAAAGAGGAAATGGAATAAATGGAGTGTGGGATAGAATGGAGGGAAATATAATTAGTCTTTCACAACATGGCTATTATGGAAGTGTTTTGCATGACTACACATGTACATCCTGTATTGAATTGCTTGCCTTCTCAATGAGGGTGGGTGGGGAGAGAGGAAGGGAGATAATTTAGAACTCAACCATTTAAAAATGAATGTTAAAATTGTTTTTACATGAAATTGAAAAATAAGATACACGGACAATGGAGTATAGAAATCTATTTTACCTTATGGGAAAATAGAAGATGAAGGATATAAGAGAAGGGGGTGTAATAGAGGGGAGGACAGATTGGGAAAAGGGCTAGTGAGAAGCAAAACATTTTAGAGGAGGGACAGGGTGAAAGGAGAAAGAAAGAATAAACAGAAGTGGGGGATTAGGATGGTGTGAAATACAGTTAATATTAACTGTGAAAAAAATTGAATCAAGTTTCTCTGATAAAGGTTTCATTTCTCTTACATATAGAAAACTGTGCCAGACTTATACAAATAAGAGCCATTCCCCAACTGATCAGTGATCAAAAGATATAATCACTTTTCTTATGAAGTAACTAAAGCTATCTATAGCCATATGAAAAAAATATTTTACTTCACCATTGATTGGAGAAATACAAGTTAAAACAATTCTACTTCATACCTATTAGATTAGATAAAAAAACAGAAAACATAAATGGCAAATGTTGGAGGAGATGGGGAAAAATGAGACATTGATATACTGTTGTTGGAGTTGTGGATTGATTAAGCCATTCTATAGAGCAATTTGTAACTATGCCCAAAGGGCTATAAAACCATGCATGTCCTGGGGCATAGGAAGATCACTACTAGCTCTGTATCTTAAAAGAGAGTTTTTAAAAAGGGAAAGGACATACAAGCACAGAAAGATTTATAGCAACTCTTTGCTGGGGGTAAAGAATTAGAAATTGAGGGGATGCACATTAGTTGGTAATAGCTTAATAAACTGTGGTAGATAATTATGGTGGAGTACTGTTGTACCATAACAAATGATGATCAGGAGTGATCCTTCCATTTTCTCAGAAAAACCTAGAAAGACTTAACATGGGTTGATGCAAAGTGAAATGTACGGGGTACAAAGTAACAGCAATATTGTAAGATGACCAGCTGTCAATGACTCAACTATTCTCAGCAATACAATAATAATTCAGGACAACTCTGAAGGATTTAGGATGAAAAAGAACTGATGGGGTCTAAATACAGATTGAAACAACTTTTGCTGTTTTCTTTCACTTTATTTTCCTTGAGTTTTATTTTTTGTCTCCATTTTCTTTCACAACATGACTATTATGGATACGTTTCGCATGACTACACATATACAACCTATATAGAATTGCTTGCCTTTTCAATGGGGGTGGAGGAAGGAAGGGAGAGAATTTGGAACTCAAAGTTGTAAAAACAAATGTTAAAAATTGTTTTTACATGTAACTGGGGAAAATTTAATACTAAAAATGGAAAATGACCCACATGTACAAAAATATTTAGGGCACCTCTTTTGGTGGTGGCAAAAATTGGAAATTGAGGGGTACCCTTTAATTGGGGGAATGAATGAAGAAGTTGTGGTATATAGATGCAATGGAATACTATTGTTCCATAAGAAATGGTGAACAGATGGCCTTCAGAAAAACCTAGAAAATACTTGCATACACTGAGGCTGAGTGAAGTAAGATGAAGCAAGAAAACACTGTGCACAGAAACAGCAACATTTTGTGATGACAGCTGTTAGATTTTGCTCTTCTGAGCAATGCAATGATGTAAGACATTTCCAAAAGCGTCATGATGGGAAATGCAATCCACATCTAGAGACAGAACTATCCAGTCTGAATGCAGATCAAAGCATGTTATTTTCTCTTTTGTTTTTGTTTTTTTTTTCTTTTCTCATAGTTTTTCCTAGAGTTCTCAGTGCATAGCACTGTCAGTACATTTCCAATAGCCGACTTACATGGTTTGCTTAGAACACTGCAGTACTAATGGTACTGCCACTCAACCCAAAGAGAGCTGTTGGTGTAAGGGGAACTGGGGGGCAGGCAAAGCTGCCATGAGTAAGTCACATGATATGCTAAGACTTTCTTCTTTCCAATTTTTACATATATTCATAAGTATTTCATGCATCCTAATCTTCAAAGACAGTTTAGTAATAAATAATTTTTAAGTAATACCAGTATAATTTTGCTTAAAAATCTTCACATAATGTTTGCACCCCATTTTTTGCACACATTTTCACATAAAATTTATGATGATTATGCAGTGAAATATACAGTAGCTTTTCTCAGCAATGCATAACCTAATAGAACTTCAAAAGATTTGCGATGGTAAATGTTATCCACATCCAGAGAAAGAACTGTGGAGTCTGAATGCAGATTGAAGCATACTATTTTTTTCTTTTGTTTTTTCTTTCTCATGGTTTTTCCCTTTGGTTCTGATTTTTCATTCATCACATGAATAATGTGGAAATATGTTTAATATGATGGTACATGTATAGCCTATATCAGATTACATTTCATCTTGGGGAGGGAGGGGAGAACTCTAAATCTTATAATAGTGAATGGTGAAAACTAAAAATGAATAAAAACTAAAAAAAAATAAAATATATACACTCCAAAAATCCTATATCACCCACCACAGTAAGTTCCAGATGAACATGTGATTTAAATATGAAAAGTTACATCATTTATAAAAGTGGAGGAAAATGAATGCGGGCACTTTTCATAATCATGGCTTGCACAAGAATGCTTAGTCAAACTGGATAGTAGACATTACAAAAGATAAAAGTCAATTTGGATTAAATGCAATTGTAAAGCTTTACCTCCATCAAAATCAATGCAGCTAGGACAAGAAAGGAAACCGTTGCAACATATATATGTAGTAAAGGTCTTGTATTCAAGATGTGTAGTTATGCTTCAGAAAGCGATCAATGTGCCCATATCCTCTGATTCAGAGAACCCATTGCTACATATAGATCTCAAAGACGTCAAAGATAGAAAGAAAGGTCCCATATGCAACAAAATATTCAATGTAGCTCTTTTGTGGTAAGAAAGAACTAGAAGCAAAATGAGTACCTATCAACTGAAGAGTGACTAAACAAATGATACATGATTATAATTGGATAATATTTCATTGTAAGTCCCTGGTATGGGAAAAGCAAGAAATACAGGCATAGTTATGTGACTTGATGCACAGTAAGGTAAGCAGAAATATATACATACATACAGAGACATATATATATATATGTGTATACATATGCCTATGTATGTATGTATTTACACATATACAAATAATGAAGATCTTCCTCTCCACCTCTTCAATATTGCAAATGTAAAGAATGACAAAAGAAGCAGAGGAAGCATGAGAAAGACAAAAAGAACACTCATTTTGTAATCAGAAGAGTGGGTTGAAATTCTAATTATGATTATCAATTTTAACTACAGGAAGAAGATAAGGAAATGTACCTCCCTCTTTTTGTTGAAAAGGTAAGAGAATATGGGTGTGGAATTTTGTATATGTTGTCTGCTAGGGTTGATGAATTGTTGGTTTTACTGAAATATTATTATTATTATAGTTATTATATATATTTATATATATATTATAGTTAACCAGGGTTAAATGACTTGCCCAGGGTGACAGAGTTAGTAAGTGTCTGAGGTCACATTGGAACTCAGGTACTCCTGACTCTAGGTCTGGTGCTCTACCCACAGCACCATTTAGCTACCCCTTACTGAAATAAGTCTAAAAATAAATATTGCTTATTATTTTTTTTACAATAGATAGGTGACGGAAGAGAGTGGTGATTATATTCTGAAAAGAATATGATATAAAAAAAAGTTATTGAAACTGCTAAAAATGCTAAGAGTTCTGAAGTGCTATGACATAAATATGACTCCCAAGGCAAGCCTTTAAGAACTGAAATTAAAAAATTTCTCTTGATGGCTTGGGGAATGACACTTGACATTATCAGCTGAGCCAGAGAAGAGTCAACATTTTGTGGGGAGCTAGACATTCTCAGTACCTTTCTTCAGTCTTGTTGAATTTGTGTTATTTGCATGAGTTCTGGCTGCTTTACCTCTCCAAAGCCCATCTGCTAATTCTTCACCTTGAAGTCCTAATCACCGATTTGTTGCATCACCATTGACTTTCAGCAGAAATAGTCTGACATCAGTGGCAAGAGATTAGGACTTCAGGTTGGAAATAAGAAGCTGAAGCAGATGGACCCTTTCTGAACAAAGATCTTGACGTTATGCAAATGTCCTTAGCATAGAAATGAAAGGACAAGAAATTACTGAGATCACAAGCAAGGAAAATTACTACTAGCTATATTGCTCCCCTTCACTCACCTCTCACGCCCCTTTACTTAATGTAAGACATCAGTGGCTTTTTTTTCTCTCCCTGCAAGATAGGGCTGACTGTGTGTTTCACAGGAATAAATTCATATCTAAGAGGAAAGTAAAACCTAGGGAAGGAATAAGTCTAGACACTGAGACTGGGGCTGAGGAATCCTGAGACCATTTGTAGTCAATATAACTTCATAGAATAGTTATCTTAACTCATACTTCCACTGATAAAGTTGGATTCCAGGGCTAGCCTGGCTACATTTACTTCTCAGGGTTCTACTAAACTCCTATAGCATTAGGGATGATTCTCTGATGTCATTAATTTAAGCCTCCAATGATGTCCTTGCCCCCTTCCCCAAGAATATTAATTGAAAATAATTTAGTGAGTCAGCCTTAAAAAGCTTTTGGAAATGGATCTTTATTAAGGTTTTGAAAAACATGGTTGTGGGTTTCACAGGACTTCCCAGGCAGGGTGATCCATATGATAGACCCACTCTCACTGAAAGAACTCAGAAACAAGGTGGGGAGAGGAAGGCATTTATTACACTTCAGAAGCAGGTACAGTGCTCACTAGGAACACCCACACCCCACAGAGAAGCAAGAAGAAGCTCAAATACCGTTCGTATGCTCTAACTTCTCCCTTCAGAGTCAGTATTGGGCCAGACTCCTCAAGGTTGCAACTCTTCCTCACACTACCAGTACATGCTTTCCTTAACATTTCTCCCTCCCAGATCATGCATCGCATGATTAGAAAATGGCAGAATCTTCACCCCTGGGGTGTGTAAGTTGATATTAATGAGGTTAGTAGAGCAGGTGTAGTTGTGAGGACACTAGTGACCAGGCATGACTTCTCAAGCTTGAACTGGTTGCCTTTCCCAACGTTTGTAATCCCCCCTGGTGCCAGGATGGCCATTGTCTTGGTAAAATAAGATAAGAGAGCTTCCCCAGAGCTTGGATGTGTTAATTATCTCCCAATAACATCTGTGGGAGCAAACAAGATACCATAATATCCCCTTTTACAAGGTAGTATAACAAGAACAGTTACTACAATATCCTCTTCTCTCCCTCCTCCCTCCCCCCCCCAAAAAATTTTGTAACATATCATCCCACAAATACATATAGAGCCTAGGGGAAGGCTGGCTTAAAGACTGCACATGCTAGTCTCAGTTGCTATAAGTCCCCTCTTCCCTTCATTTATGGGTTAAGAAATTCCTCTAAAATATAATGAATCTGCTACCTTCTGTATTTGGCTCCCAATGCAGACACTGCTGTTAGCTCATCTGGGCATGAAGACAAAGATGCAAAGATGAGAGGGAGGTCCAACAGCCTCTTGATCATTCCAATCTTGTGTAGCACTCCTCCTGCCAAAGGGTGGGAGCTAAGGGAGGGAGAAGGGGCCCTGGATGAACCCAAGGCCTCTCCTACTCACAGCCCATTCTCCATAGCAAGGTACTGGAAGGCTACACTTGCTCCTATTTCTACAATAATCACCCTTTGTTTCTAACTCTATGATTTTATACAGGACCTGGAAGGTATCATGGAACTCCTCAGCCAGGTGAAACAGACCCCTTTTTCGTCGTTTCACTTCATTCCTCTTTGACTCTGCCTCCTAGCTTCCCTGAAATCTCAGTTAAAAGCCTCAGCTGGACGTGTGAGAGAAGCCTTTCCTAGTCCTCCTTAATTCAGATGCCTTCCCAGTGAAATGACCTCCAATTAATTTTGTATATTTTTTTGTACATAGTTGTCTTCATGTTGTCTCTCCCCCTCCGTTAGATTGGGAGCTTCTTGAGGACAGGGACTGATTTTGCCTTTTTTTTTTGTATCCCCAGTGCTTAGCGTAGTCCCTGGCATATAGTAAACACCAAAAGAGGGGAAAAGATAGAGAATCAGCCTCTACGTAGTGTCTACTATGTACCAGATGCTGTGTGCATGTTTACAGGTATTGTTTCATTTGATGCTCACAACAACCTGTGCGGAAGGTGCTCTTGTTATTTTCATTTTACAGTTGAGGAAACTGAGACCAACAGAGTGATTCACCCAGGGTCACATGGTTAATATGTGTCTGATTTGAGCTTAGGTCTTGCTGACTCTATACCCAGTGGTCTATCCATTTCTCTACCAGCTGCCTCTAAAAGTTTGTTGATTGCTCCGATAGTTACTAACAAAGACTTTTTGCAGTGAGTTTAATGTATTTGGATTAACTATTGATTTCTATGTGTTCTCATCTATGTATTGGATCAGTCTAAATTTTATCTCAATTTGAAGAGAAGACATGTGATAAGAAGATCTTTCCTTTATCAAAGCTTATAGTCTTCTCAAACAGAATCATCCCCCTGCTCCTCCCTAATATGTATGTCTGTAGTAGTGAACAAATAAATAAGAAGCCAGAGATTATCTTCAAGATACTCAACCAAAAAAGAACAAGAAGAAAACTGTCCAAGCAGGCCCTCGCCAGCTCCTATGGATTCAAACTAATGAGGAAGAGATAGTCAAGGAATGGGATAACCTGAATGCAAATGTGTATGATTTTACCTACACTGGTGGCAATACTTCTACGACCGAAATCTGGTGAGGAGATCTAAGCCTTCTACATTCTTCTTGTACTTACCATTAGGTTGGGAACATGGTAGTTAACAAGTAGGTACAATTAGTAGGTGGGTTCTAGAAGGAAAAAGAATAAGGGATAGTCTGGATGAATCAGGCCAGATCTAGATTAGTCTACGAATTCTCAGAAGCCTGTATGAAGGGCTTGATTGTCTGGTTTAGTTTCACCTAAGGAATACTCTGAAATCTGGGCAAAATAATAATAATTGATACAGTATTTGTGCAGCACTTTACGACTTATGAAATAATTTACCTCTATTATCTCATTTTCTCAAAATCTCTTTGAGGTTGGTAAAGTAAGCATTCATCATCATTATCATTCTCTCTCATTTATAGGGCTTTTTAAGGTTTAAAAAATTCCCACAAATGAGTTAACTGAAATTCAGTGAATTTATGTGACTTAACCCAAAGTCACACCCAGGACTAGAACTGAGGTTTTCTAACTCCAAATTTTACATCCCTGCTAAGGAGGCACTTGTGCTTGTATAGACATACATGTGTGTGTGGAATGAGGTGGGGTGGGAAGAATGATGCATAATTTCTGTTTGAGAAGAAGATATAAACTTTGGTAGAGGAATGACCTTCTTATAACATACCCCTTTGATTCTTCTCTTAAGACTGGGATAACACCATGTAGACATCTAGATAATTATTCCACTCTAATGTGTCTGTCTGTCTCAGTGACTGTAATTTTGAGATATATGATGGGCTTCCATTAACCAACCATGAGACTTGGTTTACCTTTTCACTTTTCAAAGTCTTAAACATGTATTCCAGATTTATATTTCTCATGACTGGAGGCAGTAGCTGTAGCACTGGATTGGTGAGCTGGCCCACTGAAGTCTGAAATTCCCAATATGCCAGAGGGTGCCTCATTTAGCATTTCTGAGTTTTAGATTTCCTTCTTCATTGGATTAATTAATGAGGTGGCTAAAATCACTTAAAAGTTCTTCTTTAGGAGAGTAGGATAAGAAAATATAAGAAATAATGACACATTTCTTTTTTTTGAAGTTGTTTGTAATTCAGATACTTGGAACTTGGAATGTTTTTCCCAATAGAATTGGTGTTACACAGTTTACAAAAAGTGCATTTCACAGGAAAAAAAAGCAAGTTGGAATAAACTTTGGATGTCATTGGATCCACCATACATATGTTCATGAGTCCCTTTTACATCATTGTCAATAACATCTAAGTCCTTCCTCAGTCCTGAGCTCAATACTTGCCTGCTGGAATCTCTAGTTGGATATCATAAAGGCATCTCAAATTCAATATACCCCAATAGGAACTGATTATCTTTTTTTCTCTAAATACACTTTTCCTTCAAATTTCTATTGATGGGCCCATCATGCTTCTGGTTATCCCAGCTCATGACCTGAGAGCCATCCTCTATTATAGCCATCATCTATTCTTCATCCATACATTGAACCACCTAGAAAATCTTTCCCATAACATCTCTTGCATCTGTACTGTTTTCTCCACTCACCTAGCAGCCATGCTAGCCCTATGCCTTGTCACCCCACACCTGGACTAATGCAATAACTTGCATATTGGTCTTCTTATTTTCAATGCTTCTCTCCAAGTCATCTCCCAATCACCAGTAGAAATAATTTTAATAAAACATCAGTCAGGTCATTTTTGGTCGAGAATTTTAAGTGGCTTCCTATTACCTCTAGTACAAAATACAAATTCTTCAGCTTGGCATTTAAAGTGTTTCATAATCTACTGTTAGTTCAACCTTATATGCTTATTTCACACTATTCCCCTTCATACACTCTGAATTTCACTCAAATTTGATTATACTTAATGTGACCAAAACTCAGCATTTTATCTCTTGCCTTTACACAGGCTGTCTGTCACACTGTTTTTTGAATGGTCTCTTGGCTCCGCCACCATAATTGAAGAAGCAACCTCTGAAGATGAGATAGGGCCTATCATTCCCAGCACTACCAATATCAATCACTGAGTAATGAGTACCAAAGGGCAGGTAAGCCAGTAGTGCTCTCCAGTCCTAATACCATCCCAGAGCCTGTTGCCATCATCCAGGGAAGCAGCACTTTAAGGAGATTCACCTTGTCAATCCCGTCTACAAGTACTGCAACCCCTGTCTCCTGCGTAGTCAAATCTACCTAGACATACCTAGAAAATAAATTTCTCAACACCAAAGTGTTTAGTTCTTTCATTTGGATAATATTAGAAATTGATATAGTTTTATCTAAAATGACCGTTCAAAAGGAGCATTACCATATAGCTACCATTACAGCCTAAGGACTACTGTGTCATTCCATCTCACCTACAGCTGAGACTTTCTATGTATGAATATGAGCTCCCTGAGCGGAGAGGCCGTCTTGCCTTTCTATTTGTCTCCTTAGAGTTTAGCATAGTGTTTTAAAGCACATAGGAAACACTTCATAAATACTTGTCTTTCATCCTTACTTCTGTTTTTCAGAATTTTGAACTTCTCTCAAGTCAATTCAGATGCCACTTCCTATAGTAAATGCTGTATTACTGCAGTTTAGCACGAGGTCCTTGTGGGCAGTAATGTGGGACTGTTGTTTTGGTTCGTTTTGTTTTTGTTTTGTCTTTGTATTCCCAACATCTAGCACAAAGGTTCCCAAACTTATCTGGCCTACTGCCTCCTTAAAAAAATGAATAAGTGCCCACTGGAAATCTACTTTTTTAACCCTTTAATTTTTTTTTAAATTTGCATCAGTCTCATCAGGCTATTCGTTTGGTACCCTTGTTTTTAGTTATTCTACGCCTGGTGACCTACATGATCAACCTTAATCTCTTTCATATGTGCTCCAGTGGCAATTCCAACTGTATGTCCCATATGCATCTGAAGCTCAGCATGTACAAGGCAGAAATTATCTTCCCTCAATCCCAACCCATTTTCCTAACTTCCTATTTCCATAGGTTCACAATCTGAATCATCATTGACCTTCAATCTCCCTGAACCCACACATCTGATGAGTTGCCAGGTTTTTATTAATCTGACCTTTATAACATCTGTCCCGTTATCTCCTTTCCACTCATACAACTGCTACTGCAGTACAGGCTTTCATCACCCCCAACCTAGACTTGTAATAACCTCTTAAATGTTCCCTTCCTTACTGTTATCCACTCTCTAATCCATTATCCACCTAACTACCAAGGTAATTTTCCTAAAGTACACATCTGACCACATCCCTTTTCCACTCAAACAGTTTCACTGGCTTCCTATTTCCTCTAGGATAAAATGTAAATTCTCTCATTTGCTATTTCAACCTCTTAATAATCTGACTCCTGCCTATCTTTCCAGCTTATTCACATATTGTGCCCCTTTATGTACTCTTCAGGCCAACTAACCTGCTTGTTATTCTTCTCATAAAGCACTTCATTTCTTGTCTCTTTGCTTTTGTACATGATGTTCCCCAGACCTGGGACGCATTTCCTTCTTAAATCTGCCTCACAGAATCTCAAACTTTCTTCAAAATTAATTCCAAGTAACATCCCATATATGAATGAGCCTTTCTCTAATTTCCCCACTTCCAGTGTCTCACCCCAATTTATTGTGCATTTAAAATTATATCTTTTAGATTTACTTATATGTATATATTTATTTTTCCTGATAGAATGTAAGCATCTTGAGAGCACAGCTAATTTGCTCTATAATCTGCCATGTAATGGAAACTTGATAAAGGTTTACTGAGTGATTCACTAAAGATTTTCATAAGACACATTGTTACATATTTTGAAGGTCTGATATATGAAAGCTGATTATTTTGGCCCCAAAGGGTTGAACGAGGAGCAAAGAGTGAAACTTGTAAAGAGGAAGACAGGCTTGATATAAGGAGATTGATTCTTTTTACTTCTTCAGGACTAGTAGGCTTGGGACACTGAAAATACAGTACTTTATAGTTTGCAAAACATTTCCCCCCAAAGCAACAATGCATAGTAAGTAACATAACTGTTAATATTCCAGTTTTCAAGACAAGAAAACTGAGCCACAGACAGGTATAAAGGACTTGGCAATAGCCACATCCAAACAGGATATATAAGATCTGGGACTTGTCCTCAGCTTTTATTATTTCATATCCATATGTAAATAGTAATTTTCAAAGGTCTTCTGCCAAAACTGAAATTTCTTGAATGTTGATTTTAGGTATCTTAGCTAATCAGAAAGGGCCAGACTAAGTCATCACATGCGGTTTTGTGCCTGCCTCCTGAAAAGGCCAGCCATGATGGTATGCGAGTCAGGATGTTCTATTATTAGCTTATGGCTGTTGTTTCTTCTCCAGCTGTGTGCCCATTAGGCTCTGCTGCTGAATACTAATAAAATCTCGGACAGGGAAGATGGCAACAGAGTTGTTCTCATTATTTAAAGTGGTTTCAAAAAGCTTAGGGTCGAAGAGTATCTCCACCATCAGAAATTCTAACATTTTGAAGCCATTGCTCCCGTGTAAGAATACTTCTGTCTCTAATATCACCTTTGCTTTCAAAATCTATCAGCTGTATTTGTACTCTTCGCACAGTGAATGAACTCACATCAGAGGGATGCCTTTGACCAAGAAATTCTAGGCTTTCAAGGTATTATCTACTGTCCCTCAGCAAAGAAAAGGAAATCCGGGGTTCTCTGATTCAGAAAGATTGCTGTTTAATTTCTCTTGGTTTTACATAATATTACTTATCTTTGTAATTTACTGCCTTGAATTTGACCCTAAATCCAACATGTCATTACCCATGCCTGTAACATACACCAGCTTTTTAATTTTTTTTAAATTTTAATTGGCTGAATGTATGGACCAAAGATATAAAACTGCACTGCATTGACTTTGGGTTTTACTTTCATTATTGCTGAATCCCTTTACTCTTCAGTAGATTACTGGATATGATGAAACACATGCACTATATGTTATGTATCCTACTAGACAATACAAATGCTGCAGGCATCATTTTGGGCAATAGCAATCTTTCCATAACTAGTACAGTTCCTGCAGAGAGTAGGCACTTAATAATGTTTTTTTTTAATTGATTGATCAATTGATTGCATGTAAATTAAACCATGTAAGTCTTCCAAAGTTAATCTGAATTAAAGAAAAATGTATTAAATGTTTATTCTATGCTAAGCACTGGAAATACAGATGTAATAAGATACTTCCTGCCCTCAAGGAGCTAATATTTTAATATATAATAATTTTCTAATAACTAATATTATACATATATGTATAATCTCTGCCACACAGTCAGCCATAAACTTACATCATGTTCTTGAATCTTCTCAATCCATTTCAAGAATGTATATCTTGTTCAACTATATCATGAAGTCCTCAGTAACGAGATTCATGTGTTTGAATAATTCTTTGTCTTTATATCTCAGAACAAGGTGTTTATGCAAATTAGATAATCAGCATAATATTTTTTACTTGCCTGCCATTTTTCAATTTTTGGGCAGAGGTTTAGGATGAAGGTGGTAGAGTGATGGAGTAGAAAATTTATTAGATGCATAATCAGATGATTCACATAAAAATTTGAGTTCTGCTACTTATTGTCTGTGTGACTTTAAGCAAATTGTTTAAATTTCTAAGGTTAAGTTTCATTGTCTTTACAATTAGAAAGTTTGAACCAAATCAAGTGCCATTGAAAGTGAAACTATGGCACTCTCTTAATTAGTCAATAACACATAGCAAAGAGTAGAGAATCCTGGAGTCAGGAAGACTCATTTTCCCAAGTTCAAATTTGATCTTGGATACTTAATAGCTGTGTGACCCTATGCAAGTCACTTAAACTTGTTTGCCTCAATTTCCTCATCTGTAAATGATCTGAAGAAGAAAATGGCAAACCAAGAAAGCCCTAAATGGGGATACAGAGTCAGACACAACTGAAAAATGACTAAACAACAAAAACAAGGGTAGAGAGGGAATGTGAGAGAACACGATGCTGCTGAAAATAGAATGAGCATTAAATTTCTTGATCTATCTTCTATATCAACTTATAAATGGAAAGGGAAAATAGTTAACTGGGGGAAATGCACCTATAGTCACAGATTAAAAGGATTTCAAATGATCTCAAAATTACAGTAAATCTAAAATTAGCAATACATAGTTTCATATCTTATTCTTTGCTCAACTATTAGCATCTTAAAGAGGAATTATCCCCCCCCCCCCCCGCTATTCTCTAACCATGGAAACCAGCAGAGAGTAAGACTGTGGAAATGGTGTACCTAATAAATTACTTTTATGTGAGTAGATTGCAGACTTTAGTTTGGATGTTTACAGGAAGTAAGTGGCTAAGGAACCTACTCAGCTGGTTGACAGAATTAGCCCTAAGCTAATAGAAGGAAGGAGTAGCTGTGGTGTATAGGGAAACACAACAGCCAAAACCAAAACAAAATAAAGGAAAACATTGGCACTATATATGGAGTTAGGAAGTCCCTAGGGTAAAATTCTGACTTTTGAGTTAAATCTGTGACATTAGGCAAGAGCTTACCCTGTCTCTCCTTATCTCCAAAATGTAGATATTATTACCTAAAATACTCACATAAGAGTATTGTAAGTACTTTGCAAAGTACTTTGCAAACCTAAAAGCTCCAAATAAACATGAACTTATTGTTAAAGGGGGGGGATCATAAGGTGGGAAAGCATCCACAGTAAATTTCATAATTTTATTTTAAAAAGAATGTGGCTTTGATCATTTCTATATCATGTCCCCTTTAGTGTTTAGTGGTGTTCTAGATCCCATTGCCATCAGCAAAGCTTCATGTAGAAATAGAAGCATCTAGAGAATCTCTTCATCTATAGGGAATCCATTTTGCATTTGGGCTCACCCTTTGGACACCCTCCATTATGGTTTCAAAATAGAAGTCCCTATTAGTGCTGGGTATATAGCACTGCCACTTATTGATACAGTCCTCACACAGAGGGAGTGAAACCATTCTGTCTCCATCCACTGTAAGGGATCATCAACTAACAATAACCAAGGAGAGGATAAGTTTTGACGTGTCTACATTGACTTCCTCTCTTTGTGAATCAGAATGCTCCTGTTTCCCCATTTCTTAATAAGATAAAGTGGTATCTAGAACCTTTCTCACTATATTGCATGAAGAAAAGTGGCATATTTTTCAAAATGAGAATTTCAACTGTTTTGCATATTATTATCATAAACTATCAGATCCCATCTGTTCCTAGAAGCAAATGGGGAGATAATTAAACATAATCTTTCAGGAAACATTCCTATTTAGGTTTGTTTTTTTTAATTGGGATGGATTTCATTTCATGAACAATTTTCACATCTTCTTTGGAAGTCACTAGATGTATTATAACTTCAAAGATGCCCCCTTGAAGGATCCTCCAGAAAGATGATCAAAGAATTGCAATATTCTAATTATAAAAACAGAGAAACTCTCCATTTCAGGAGGAGCTCTTCCTCCCTTTTTCCTATGAGGAAATGACTTGGGTGAATATTCTTAGTTTATAACAAAGAACCGAACCCTTATCATCTCTGAGTCCTTATGATATATAGCATCTATCAGTTATCTTTGGTACACAATGAAAAATCAGTAGCAATCAGTTTAAAACATAATTGCTTTCTAATTGTTTTATGTGGTTATAGTATGCCCCTTTGCCTAGATAATGAGTTTCTTGAGAATATCAACCACATATTTTATATCTCTTATACCTATATACTTATCAGTGCTGGACAAATATTAGGTAATCAATAAGTGGCTTGATAGACTGACTTGCTGTCTTTCCATCTCTTCAAAATCTATAAGCATCGATTGAACAAAGCATCCTAGGTAGAACTTTCAATGTCCAGTTTGAAGAAACCTTCTTAATATATTTTTTCTTTGAGTTCCCAGAGCTCTTTAGTGGAAAGAGTACTGAGTTTGGAGATAAAGAACCTGTGTTCAAATCACATCTGTGATCTCTCTAGTCCAACTAACAAGCATTTGCTAAGTGTTTACTATTTGCTAAGACTACAGGAGACCAGGTGTCCTGTCCCTTCCCTTTAATATATGTGGCACTGGGTTAAGAACTGAAAACAGAGAGGAAAGGAAAAATCATTCACCACCCTTTAGGAGTTCACAGTCTAATGCAAGTGACTATCTACATATAAGATGACAGTTGATCTCAGTTGGAAAGCACTAGAATTGAGTGAGACCAGGGAAGTTCTGTTGCAGAGGGTTGGATTTGCCTTGAGACTTGAAGGAAGTCACAGAACCTAAGAGAGAGAGTAAGGTGGGAGAGAATTCCAAACTTGACAGAGAACCAGAGAAAAAAGTCTAAGAATGGAGAGATGTAGGGCTGTGTGTAAGATTCAGCAAGAAAGATAATGCTACTAATTCATAAAATGGTAAGCAAAGGGTAGGGAGACAGTTCAAAACTTAAAAATGGAACCAAAATTATTTTTTACATAGAGAATAATCTGGAATTATTCTCAAGAGTTATAAAACGAACTATACAAAGTTAAAAAAAAGAGTTATAAAACTATGTATATCCTTTGATCTAGTGATAGTATTAGGTCTGTTTCCTAAGGTGATCAGGGAAAAAGGGAAAATAATATGTATATATATATATATATATATGTATACATATGTATTATATATATATATATATTTTAAAATATTTATAGCAGATTTTTTGGGATAGCAAAGAACTGGAAATTGGGGGGAATGTAGGGCAATTGGGGTTAAGCAACTTGCCTAAGGTCACATGGCTAGTGTTAGGTGTCTGAGGCCAGATTTGAACTCAGGTCCTCCTGACTCTAGGGCTGGTGCTCTATTCACTGCACCACCTAGCAGCCCCATTATGGCATATGATTGTGATAGAATATTACTCTTCTGTAAGAAATGATGAGAAGATTGATTTTAGGAAAGAAAATGGAAGGAGTTTCACAAAATAATAAAGAATGAAATGAGCAGAACCAAGAGAACATTGTATGCACTAACAGCAATATTTCTTAAAGAATAACTGTGACTGAGTTATTCTATTATAAATATTCAAATGAACTACAAAGGACCCATGAAGGAAGATGCTATCCACCTAAAAAGAAGTCAAACAAAGGATTTCATTTTTGATCCTGGAGGTAATAGGGAGCCACTAGAGTGAATTAAAGATGTGAGTGACAAGATCATATCTACACTTTATGAAAAACTCTTTGGCAGCTGAGGATTGCAAAGAAGCATGGACAGCAACCAGAGGTTATTACAATAGTCCAAATGTGAATTAAGAAGATCTTATGCTGGCATGGTATTTCTATCAGAGGAGACAAAGAGCTGGACATATGAGATATTTCACAGGTAGAATTGATAAGTCTCAACAAGAGGCTTGATATATCAGGTGAGTGTGAAGAGATAGAGTCAAAGGAAACACTTGGATTCTGAGTCTGGATTACTGAATGTCAATATCCTCAATTGCAATTGATAAATTTAAAAAGTAGAGAGTTTAGGAGAAAGATTTGAAGATAATGAGTTGTCTTGCAAATGTTCGCTTTAAGATATCTGTGAAACAGGCAGTTGGAAATGTGAGAATGGAAGTCAGGAGAAAGGTTATGGTTGGCTAAAGAGACTTGAGAATCATCCCCATAGAGGTGGACATTGAATACATGAGAGCTGATGAGATCACTAAAAGAGATTGTAGGGGGAAGAGAAGAATGCCTAGGAGAGAACCTTGGGGGACACCCACAGCTAGCAGGTTTTATCTGTATGAAGAACTAGCACAGGAAACTGAGAAGGATCAAACAGGTGGGAGGAGAAAGAGGAAAGATCAGTGTCACTAAAACTTAGGGAGGAGAGAGTATCCAAGAGAGGAAGGTGATCAGTAGTTTTAAAGATAGCAAGGGTCAAGGAGGATGAAGACTGCACAAAAAGGTAATTGACAAGAAATCCCCAATATTTTAGAGAGTCATTTTAGTTGCAGGTTGGATGGGGGTCATGCTTCTAGGCAGCAGGGAAGCAGCTGGTAGACAGGGAGAAACTAAAGACTAGGAGAGAGTGAGGATGATAAAGGAGGCAATCCACTAGAAAAGACAGACTGCATTGGGATCTAAGGCTACCTCTTCATGTGAGATAGATGTGAAAGAGGAGATAATGGGAATGTTATTTGGCTGAGGTAGGATGAGAAGGAAGGAAGAAGAGGAAGCTCTCCATGAATGGTTTCAATATTTTTCAATGAGGTATGAGGTAAGGCTCTCATTTAAGAAGGGAAAGAGAGGGGTGGCATGCAAGGTTTGAAGGAGGAGGAGGAGAGGCAGATTTTATCTGATGAATGGGATAATAAACAGATTAAAGACATAAAATATTTGCTTCTATGTGATTAGGGTTCAGTTAACATCATTCAGCATAAACCTGTAGTGGACCTAGTCAACATGGTTTTGTGATTTTTCCCCAGCTCTTTTCAGCAGCACATGAATACGGACAAAGGAAGTGGATGGTAGGAATAATCCAAGGTGGCAAGAGATGATCAGTGATAGGATAAAGAGGACAAGGGACTTGAGTGTAGAAGATAGTGTAGAGTTTCCCCAAGGAGCTGAGATAAAGAAAGGAGGAGAGTATAGCTGGTAAAGAGAAAATACTTAGGATATAAAGACTTAATGGACAAAGAACAGGATTAGAAGATATAAGACAGAGGGAGAAGTAGAATGAAATTACTATCAAATAAAGGAATCTCAGAGTTCTCAGAAGTGGAATTGTGGGTGCTGGAAAAATCAGAGGTATGGCCATCTATGTGTGTAGCTGAGGTGACGTGAGGCATACATCATGAGAAATAAGTAAGTTGGGGAAATGTGAATGCTTGAGGAAGTATTACTATGAATGCAGATGGCCTTTATTATAAGATAGGAGTTCAAGAGTAAAGACTGTGAGCCAGGCACTGAACTCACTGAGGAAAGAAGGAGAGCTTCCTGGAAGTCCATACATAACAGCTACCAGAACCTTGATTGGGTCATCCGTTTAAATTGAATGAATCTCAACAGAGGAGAGATTATATCGTGTTTGTGAGGGAGAGTCTAGAAGTGTCAATAAAACTTTTCAGATTCTTCCATCATGAAGAAGGAATCAGGGACAGGAGAGAAAGTACAAATAGTACTGGAAAGGATGGTCAAGGATACCACCTCACTATTAGGAACCATGACTCAGTGAGTGCCAGAAGATAAAGGGAATGAGAAAAGAAAAAGGTTCAGAGTGAAAATAAAATGGCTGATGAGAGTAAAGTGGTTAACCATGGAGCACACATTCCAGAGAGCACAGAGACTGGAGTGGATAGATCTGGAGTGAAATATTGAGGGGATAAGATTAAGGGGGATAAGAGTAAGAGAGCAATCAGTGAAGAGATGGGGAACTAGGTTTGTGAAATTACTGCAAGGGTGAGGGCTCAGAATCAGTGAGATGAGGAAAGTATTATATGTTATGCTAACCATTGAGAAATGAGTTCAAGATGATTATCAGTAGTTAAAAAGAATTCCACTGAGGGAGAAAGGTGATTAGACTGTTTAGAATTCTCTTGATGTTCAACTTTGTGGCAGGTGGTAATTTTTAATCCTCTGAGACCCAGGAGAACTGATTGTAAGTAGTCAGGAACAGGTGATGGTACAGTCTGCGGATATTCATCAGGAGGCAGGGTCTGGCAATTTGAGGTGAATCTAATCTGGGAATCACCTCTAGGATAGTGGAGAAGACCTTGGGATAAGGACAGTGACTATATGCAAGCAGGCTGGATCCCAAGATGAAAAGGGCCTGAAGGCAGAGGCCATAGTTAAGTGACTGGACTCAGGGTTGATGCAGTGCTTCCTGGGAAATATCTGTCTGTATCCAAGAGACTGCAGGTAGGTGGTCTGTAACATAGATGACAGTGCTCTCTGGAAAGTCCCTGCCACAAAGTCAGAAGTCATAGAAAGTCAGGCTGAATACACAATGATAAACTTGTTGACTTACTTGATATGCTAACACATCCTGTATGAATTGGACTTATCTCTGCCTTTATGTGACTCAGGTTTCTCACTTAAAAAATGAGAGTTGGGGGAGTGACTAGGTGGTGCAGTGAATAGAGCATGGGCCCTGGAGTCAGGAGGACCTGAGTTCAAATCCGGTCTCAAACACAACACAAAAAGTAGCCTGTGACCTTGGGCAAGTCACTTAACCCCAATTGCCCTCCAAAAAGAAAAACAACAACAAAAAAATGAGAGTTGGACTAGATGTTCTCTCAGGTTCCTTGTAGCTATAAGTTGTGTCCTATGAATAACCCATGCCTTCTATCATTATTCTACTTCCCCACCCATCAATGCTGGTGTACTTCAAAATTCATCATGACTTGAAATCACACTACCTCCAAGACCTTGGGAGTCAGCATGATGTGATATATAGTGCATGTGACTTTAAGTCAGGAAGACATTGATTTGTTCCCAGCCTCAGATACTTAATAGTTGTGTGACCCTGTGTAAATCATTTGACCCCTCTCACCCTACATTTCCTCATCTGAAAAAAGGAGATAACAATGACACTTACCTGGCAGGGTTGTTGCTATGTTCAAATGAAATAATATATGCATTGGGAAGGGAGGGGGATACAAATTTATTAATTATCATTCCAGGTCTGTGATAAGTACAAATGTTATCTCATTTCATCCTCACAACTCTGCAGGGTAAAGGGATGAGACTGAGTGACTCTCTTAGGGTCACATAGCTAAGTGCAATAGTAATGGCATTTAAAGATTCCCCTGTAATGGCTTGGTTTTTGGTTTGATTGTGTTAAAACCCAGAGTTTATTAATCCCACTTGTGGGATGTGCTTGTTGATGTGAAAAGAGAGGGCTGAACTGGGAGGAGCTGGTGACATAAATTTGGAGAGACACAAGAGAGAGGCAGAAGAACTTTCTGGAAGCAGCATCTTGGAAGCAGACAGAGAGAGAGAGACTGAGAGGATTGCTAAGGGCCGCTTTGAATTGCCCAGGACTTTTGAGAGCTGCCACCCAGAGCTGCCAAGGATTGAGGAGACATGGCTGTTATGCTGGCACTTTGTCTGTCTGTTTTGATGTTGTTTTGACAGATTTGTCCACTGGTGAAGGACAGTGCTGTTGTTGCAGAGGTCTGAGAACCTTGCTGTTGCTTCAGAGCTCCTGAGACTGTTCTGCAGACAGAGTGAATTCTGTCCACTGGTGAAGGACAGTGCTGTTGTTGCAGGGGTCTTGGAACCTTGCTCTTGGTTCAGAAGCCCTGAAGAAGGATTTTCTTGTTGTATGTTTATAGAAATCCTGGAAGGGGGTTTTGCTAATGTTTTCAGGGGTTCTAGGACTGTTTTGCAGACAGAGAATGAATTAATGAAGAGACTGGCAATGTATCTTGTGGCCTTGCTAAGCTTTGTCTCCCCAGGAACAAAGATTGCTGAGAACTTGCCTCCTGTCAAGATGAAGAAAAGACCTCCATTTGGGTATTAAATGCTGTGCTTAAGCTTTTTGTAACCCTGAGGTAGATTCAATTGTCATCCAAGGGTGACCTTTTTGTGCTCTGTGATTAAACAAATGAATATACTTATGATTGGAAACTAATCTCCATTTGAGAAGAGGGGTTTTGTGATAGACTAAATGAATGTACAGCCTAGGGGTGGAGTAGTAATTAGAAGAGGGACTTTGTAATTGATTAAATAAATGTAATGACCTAGGGTGGGCTAGTACTTGATTAAATCAGGTAGTACTTGGAGATTATTGAATCACACTTAGTAAATGCTGTATTTTGAATGATGTCATATTTTGATCTTTTCTGCTCTTAATTTTTCACTGAATAAAATGGAGAGCACCTATGCTGGTATTGTGAACCTTGGGAAGTTGCCTTTGCTTGGCATGACATTACACTAAGTCTATCACTCTATCCACTGCACTACCTAGCTGACTCTATATTTGTCAGCTTGTCAGTCAATAAACATTTATTAAGTACATACTAGGTGTCAGTGTGCTAAGTTCTGGGGGATACATAAAAGGTCAAAAATAGCTCAACACAATAAAATTAGGAAGACTACAAATAGATATGTACAATCTCTCTCTGTCCCTCTGTCTGTCTGTGTCTCTCTGCCTGTCTGTGTGTACACGTATATATGTATAGTAAAAGAGGCAAAGCACTATAATTAAGGAGGGTTAGGAAATACTGCAGACGATGATATTGTAGTTGAAACTTGAAGGAAGCTAGTAGGTAGAGATAAGGAAGGAGGGAATTCCAGTCATGGGAGACAGACAAAGAAAATGCCTAGAATTGAAAAAATTGAGTGTTATGGGGGGCGTGGCAATAAACAGACCAGTATCCCTGAATTAAAGAGTGATGGGCAGACCCATCAACAGTTTATTGAAATAAGTCCTGATGAGAGGCCTTCATCAGAGTGGTAGTAGTATCAGAAGAGAAAAGGAGGCATATTTGAGAGATGGGCAAAGATGAAATCAATAGATCTTGGCAGCAGATTGGATAGAGGGATGGGGGAGTGAGAGACAGTAAGGAGGCCAGGAGGCCACCTAGATTGCAAGCCTGAAATACTGAGAGGGTGGTATTGCCCTTGAGAGTAATATGAAAGTTAGCTTAAAATGATTTTTAAATATCCGTTATCTTAACTTTGAAAATATTTCTCTGATCTCAATTTCTTGTCTTTTCTCTTTTCACACTAACTTATTTCTACCAAATCTACTTTAATTATTGCTTTCCATTCATGGAGTCTGTGAATTTGGATAAGAAAAATAATCTCGCATCTTTATTTGAATATAATTCATATCCTTTGTAATCATACATGCTTTATTTTATTCATTTAAAAATACTATTCTGCAAAGGGGCCCATAGGCCCCAGGAGAGTGCCAAAGGGATGCATGATACAGAGTTAAAGACCCTTCCATTAGTTAGTACTGCTGCTGATTAAGCAATAAAGTCGGAAGAATGGCACCAGTGACCAAACTGATGTCAAAATGACAAAAGGACCTTCCTGTGGTTTTGTTCTTCAGCCCTTCTGTTAAACATTTTCCTCCATGACCTGGATGAAGACATTAATGATATGCTTATTACATTTGTGGTAAAATGAATGGGGTTAGATATAATTTCCTATGACACAGTTCAGTTTCAAAAAGATCTCAACACAATTAGGGGCAAAATTGAATAAGATGAAATTTAATGCAGTCAAAAAGCTGGATGATATTGTGGAAAGATCATTGAATTTGTAGTCAGAGGATTTGACTTTGGACCATTCTACTGACTATAGACTATTTCTACTGACTAAGTAGCTCTTCTACTAAGTACAAGTGATACCTTGGGTAATTTAATGTACTGCCATTACCTCACCTGTAAAATGCAGAGGGTGAACCTGTTGCCTCTCATGTCTATTCTAGTCCTCAAGCTATCTGATCCAAAAATTCCTGAAATTTTAGTTTTAAAAAATCAACTGCTCAATTAAAAGATGAAGAAAATATGATTATAAAACAGTTTATGAGAAAAATACCTGTAACTTCAACTTCAATAAGAGAGAACAATTTATGGAAGCAGGCAAAAAAAAAAATAAACCCAAACGTATTAATGAAATTGAAGTAATACAAACATAGTGTTGGGAATGATAAAAGGAGAGGATCCTGCTCTGCCTTGCCTTGATTAGGTCACATTTGAATATTGTCTTCAATTCTGAGTACAATACTTTAGTTCACACAGTTAGGAGTTGAAATACATCCAGAGAAGAGTGATTATTAATTATTCTAGTGATTATTAATAAAGAAAAGTCTGAAGAAATGGGAAGAACACCACTAGAAGAGAGAAGGTTTCTGGGAGGAAGGACAACTCTATTCTAGTATTTGAAGGACTGCAACGTGGATGAGTTATTAGAGTTGCTCAGCTTGACCCCAGAGGGACCAATGAGTAGAGCAGCAGAGAGGCCAATCAGGTCTGTAATAGATGAAAAACTTGCTAAAAATTAGAGCTGTCCAAATTTAGAAAAGATTATCTCATGACATAATAAGTTCCTTTTTGCTTGATATATTTTAAACACTGGTTGGATATTAGATAGTACATGTTATTTGGATGAAATGAACAGTTTAGGTTTGAATTGGCATAGAACTAGCTTCAACAAAGCAACCATTTACTTAACCCCTGAACGTCTTGATCTTATTCTCTAAAGTGACTTTTTTGAATCTTATTTTCTCTCAAGCCTACAACTTCACCCTCTTCACTTTCACTATTATTAGGTATTGTCACTTCCTGTTCTCTTGAGAAGAAAGAGGTCATCTGATAAGAAGCTCTTTGCTCCTCCAGTCTAATAAATCTCAACGTCCTTATACTATATTCTTTTGATCCCAGATGATTTGGCTATCCCTCCAAAAGCTAACCTTCTATCTGTGTTCATTATCTCATTTTGTATTATTTCCTCCATAGCCTTAGCCAATGAATGAATGCATCTTTAATCTTTTCCTTTCTGCTAGATTCCTTCTCTCAACCTGCAAATACGTAGAGATCTCTCCTACAGAACAAACTAGTACAAACCTTCCTCTCACCTTCAAACTATGTCTCTCTCTCCTTCATCTTCTTCATCTTCATCTCCTCCTCCTTCTCTGTCAATTAACTAGAATGTGTGTTTTATACTCCCTGTTCCACTTCCTAACTACTTACTTACTATTTAACCCCTTATAATCTGGGATCTTTCCCCAGCACTTTGCAGAAAAAGTATTCAGTCCAAGGAAAATAATGATGTGCTTACTCCAGATCCAGGAATTTTGTTTCAGATACTTCTTAGCCTTTGAGAATTGAATTTGAAATTGTTGTTGACAACTTTGACAACAAATCTACACTTCAAATACAATTCATTAAGAATCTCTATGGGGGTGGCTAGGTGGCACAGTGAGTAAAGCACCTGCCCCTGAGTCAGGAGGACCCGAATTAGGTTCCAGCCTCAGACAATTAACACCCCCACAAAAAAACTAATCGTGTAACCTTGGGCAAGTTACTTAACCCCAATTGCCCTCTAAAAGGCAAAAAAAAAGAATCTCTATAAATAGAAGTATCAGGCAAGATACAGGTTATGGTCTACTTTGTTCAACCCAAGTTTGATAAAAAAAATTCCAATTCATTGATAGGAATTCAATACTTTGTAGCAATTAGTTGGAATGAGACTGTAGAAAATCATAAAATTTTAGTGGTAGAGGGGGCACAAGGGATCCTTTGATTCACTGCCCATTTTACAGATGATGAAACTGAGGTACAGAAATGTGAAGTGTGCTTTTGAATTTTACCATGTAAACTCATCTTACATTTTAATGGGATGAGAAGGGTGGCTTCTGGAAATGCCAATTGATATAGTTTGACTGTAGTTTCTAGTATGTTAAGGGAAGTAGCATACCCAATTTCTTATTTTGGTAGCCTGAACAGTGATTCTATCATGAGGAAAACAGATGGCCTAGATGTAGACTTCCATGGCAATTGACCAATAGTGGCTCTAGTAAGAATGAGGAAGGAGGCTTTGATGGTGGGACCAGGGCCCTGCATCAATGGAAATCATTATGAGTGCTACATCTTGCAGAGGCTGCAAACCCCTCCCTGCAATAAACCTTGATCTAGGAATGGAAACACTATCCTGAAGCCCTCTGGGCTCAACATGTCTCAATGAGGAAGGATAAAGACAAATTTATTTTAATGTGGAGTACAGATGGAAGAATCTTTTTTTTCCCTCAAGAAAGCCATCTTTCTTGCCTTTGTTGAATAAAGTAACAGGACTAGTCATACTCTGTATTCAACTTGGCTCTGTTCCATTCCCAATTACCTTGAGTTGAAGGTCTGTGATGTGCTGAGCTGTGGTGGTACTGTAATGAGAGGCATGAGGACTGCAACGAGAAGAATCCCCAAACACAGTATTATAATGCCCCTTTGTTTGTGAGGTCAAAGTGATCTGCATAGTGCAAGAATCACCTGAATTCAAGTAGAGGAGAAATGCTGCTGTGGGAAACCAGCACAAAAAGAGAAATGATTTGGGCTGTCAGAATAAGGAAGCAGTTTCCAGAGGAATCTTTCAACTGTTTATTTGAGGAGCACATTACTTATTTATCCTGAGGTGGTAATGGCAGAGATTCTTTGATGGGTATTTGTGATTGCTGAGCTCTGGGACTAGTTGGTAGGCATAGGATGAGAAGGAAGGGAGAGGTATTGGGGATGTACCCTATGAACCTATAGTGTTTCTTCACTCCTTTTGGGAATAGGGACACAGACACACATACACACACACACACACACACTTCTCTCCTCTCTCACCCCAGTTTTGGCAATAACTGATTATCAGTGGTGAGAAAATAACTGGTATGGAAGGAGATGGCAGCATTTGTGAGAAAGGACACTTTTGTGGATCTGAGGTAGTCAGATGTTGCCTAGGATAGAGGACTGGGCTTAGAGTCAGGAAGAATTAGTTCAAACCTACATCTTTTCTCTTTTTGGAAGGCAATTGGGGTTAAGTGACTTGCCCAAGGTCACGCAGCTAATGAGTGTAAAGTGTCTGAGGCCAGATTTGAACTCAGGTCCTCCTGACTCCAGGGCCGGTGCTCTATTCACAGAGCCACCTACCCCCCCCCCCCACACACACACACCTATTTCTTGCTAGCTGTGTGACCTTGGGCAAATCTTATAATCTCTCTCCACTTCAGTTTCCTCATCTGTGAAATGAGGGGCTCTCTTATGTTCCTTTTTCCCATAAATCTATGATTCTGTGGTGTTTAGGGACACTCTTTGTCCTCCCTACCCAAAGTGTAGTATGAATCCCCTATAAATATATGAACTACTTTCTGTCTCTACTTCTTACATTCTTCCTTTTTCTCTCCACTTCTCTCTTTAATACCTTCTGAAACACTTTTGTCTCCACCATGCTTGATCCAGCTTCCCTGCTGTGATGCCTTATTGATGCCTAGTCAGTGTCTCCTGTTCCCTTTGTACCCATATCAATATAGTATTGATGTCTGTTTTACAAATAGCACCTGATGTGCATTGGTATAAATCCTAGATTTGGAGTCAGAGGATTTGGGTTTAGATCCTATGTCTTTTATTATTTAGTTCATAACCTTGGACAATTCATTTAACTTTCTGGGTTTCTGTTTATTCATGTGTAAAATGACAGGTTTAGACTAGATTGTCTCTGAGATTCTTTCCAGATCTGAATCTATGATGCCATGATTATTCTTTGGATAAGATTCCAAGGCTGAATTTGAATAAGTCAACCTCTCTGGATTTTAGTTTCTTAGAAAAAAAGAATGTAGTTGAAACAGATGAAATTTATGGGTATTTTACAGCTTTGAATTGATCCTGTTATGTTTTCCCTCAGAATTTGGCTCTTCTAATGGGCAATGATTGTTAATCAGATAAACTTTGCCAAATTATCTGACTACAGTGATGACCTTTTGAAGTAACATCTCGTTAACCAAGCTACAATATCTCTAGCGTAAGAAAATTCTAAGGAAAGAATTTAATTTGAGGATTTTTGAGAAATCTTGAAATCCCTAAATCATATTACTATCACCATCAACCACAATAAACATCATTGAGGTCTGTTAGGTAAAGGGAACTATGCTCTGTGCTGAGGATGCAAAAAGATTTAAGCCCTGGCCCCTGACCTTGTAAGGCTTACAGTCTAGTTAAGGAAAGAGAAAGAAGATGTACATAACATTGAAAATAATAACATAGGAAGCAAAATAATAATCCAAATGAAGGATGTAAGCAATAAATGCCACAGAACATGGGAAGAGGAAGGGCAAATAGAATGTCAGATAGCAGGTCGATTTGGGTGTAGGATGAGCAGTATGTTGGAGTCGTACTGTTTCAATTTATGTTGCTTGCAGGGGAAAAAACACTGATTCTAGTCAGATATTCTAGTGCCAATTTCAAATCTTGCCTCCACCATGAAGTACGTGAGTGGTCTTGGACAAATCATTTAATCTCCCTGAAAACACAGGTTTCTCACTTAGAAAATGTGTGGGTTGGATGAGATGGCCTATGAGATCTCTTTTGACATTGACTCCTGTGATTCATGAAGGAGTAGTGTTCTGGGAAGTGGGATGTGGAACATGAGCTAGACTTCAGAGGTAATCTTAGATTAATTCATTCATTCATTCATTCATCCATCCATCCATCCATTTATTTGTTTATTCATCCATCCATCCATTTATTGGTTTATTCATTCATTCATCTATCTATCTATCTGTCTGTCTGTATTTATTTATGCTATTGGAGGAGGGAAGGCTTTTGGAGTTAAGTGACTTGCCCAAGGTCACAGCCAATAAGTGTTAAGTGTCTGAAGCTGAATTTGAACTCAGGTCTTCCCATCTCCAAATCCAGTACTCTATTGTAAGGTTAGATTTAGATCAACATGGGAGTGGGAAATCATTCTACCCAGTAAGAGCAGGGTGAATGATGACTCCAGGTAGGAATGGACAGCATAGTATAACTGGAGAACAATTAATTATCTAGTTTGGCTAGGATATATTTGCATAGGAGTAAGTGGCTACTATCTACCTCTGCAGGCTCCCATATGTTCCAATAGATTTTTAGGAGGCTTTGGATTTCATTCCTTTTTTTTTTAACCTGGTCTACTGTTTTGAGATGGGATATCCGACTGAGTTTGATTTTCCTAAACATAAATGTGGATAACATTTATTTACTCTATGACAGTGGACAGGCTGGGAATGAAAGAATTATTTACATAAAGAAACTTTATTTATGTAAAGGACTTTATGTTAAAAAAGACAACATTGAATATATCAGAACATTGATCAATGCAGTGATGAATTATAACTTCAGGACAGTGATAATGAAGGTTGTCTCTCTTCTCAGTAGAGAGCTGGTAGACCAAGGGTACAAAATGAGGAATATGTCAGGAATAATGAATGTGTTGATTAGTATTGCTTAACTGTTCTTTATTACAAGAGAGACTTCATTGCAGTTAGGAAAATAGTCATTGGAAAGTGAAAATACACACACACGCATATATATATATATGTATATATGTGTTTATAGACACATGCATATATATCTATATACATATATACATACATACACACATATATCAGTAGAAATTTAATTTAAAACTTGATTTGTGGGATGTCATCGGAAGATATGTTGACACCCTTTAAGCAAGAACAAAGTTTCTAAAGAGGGAAGGACTGTAATGCTGCCAAGTTGTAGAGTCTATTGTGTCTTCAAGCAGCGGTTTAAGCCAGAAAGTTAAGGACAGTATACACATGCTGTAAGAGCATATAATTAAAGAACCTGACATTGGCACATGCTGACAATGGCATGCACTTGCTGCAATATATTTTTTGGCATGAGCAATAAACTTTTTTTCTGTTAATTTCTATGTAAAAATGTGTCAACCCAAAATGTCTAGCATGCTTTTAGCATGCCATAACCATATTAGCACCTTATGAAAGTAAACAAAATGAGTTAAGCTCAAATAAGGCTTAATGTTGTGCCAACTAATCAACCAATCAATGTTGTGTAATGGATCTGTGCCCTTTCTGATTAGCTTGACTCTCTGTTCCTCAGGTCAACTTTGTCCAAAACTGAAGTAACAATTTTAAAAAGCCGAAAATTTACTTGGAGCCAGAAATGAAAAAGAAATTGTTGGTGGTCTAACATAAACTTTGGAGAACTGGTGGTTTGAGGGGAAGATGTATTAAGAGTGCCTGGTGAATCTCTCTCTACCAGAAATGAACAAGCTATGGGGAGTGAGAAGGGTCCTGTACAATCCAGCAATAAATCAGCTGTACCATTGGGTAATCGGGTCAGTCTGTCAGTCCCAAATAATAATAGAATTGTGATCAAAGAAAAGTAACTGGAAGGGTAATCAAAGACCTGGGCTCCAAGTCTCTCTTCACTTTCCCCTAACTCTGATCAAAAGAAATTTATTGTTGAGTAGATTTCAAGCCAAAAAGTGTTAAAGGTGGAAGGGATGATTGCTAGCCTTAGTGATACTTGATAGCGTCACTATAGAGATACTATTTGTTAGTTTATACCAAGAAACTGGGTGATAGGGATGTTTCAATCTAAGCATCTGACCTGTAACTTTTCTTTCATAAACGTTGTTCATGTGGCTAGGAAACACTGAAATGCAGCACAAAGAGATTCAGGTAGAATTTTTCTTGTTGAATGGGAAACTAGCCATAGCAGACTAATTGGACAAATCCACATTAAACACATTTTCTAAACTACTGAGAAAAGCATTTCCAACCCAAAAGGACAGAGGTAGGAGGTGGCAGTGACAAGTTTTCTGAAAACCAATGATAGATTATTTTCCCCAAGCACCCTCTGGTATTAGCTAGACCATATAGTTTCCTGAGGGAACATTAGGTGATGAGGGGCTGTTCTATTTTTGTTGAAGTAGATGAGGGTAGTGGTCAGTAGCACAACATGGTGGCTTAAATTGAACTCTGTATTAGGTGCTATGGGTGATGCAGAATAAATAGGTATCTACCCTTGAGGAGCTTATATCATTCTATGGGTAAATATTAAATGCATGCAATGATAAGAGAATTATAGCATGTATTTCATTATAAGGCACTTCCTGCAAATATAAATACAAAGATAATAAGAGATTATCAGAGGAGGCTTCTTGCAGGTATGGGAATTAATCTGAGCCTCCGAGATAGGTAAAGAGGAAGAAGGTGTTCACACTGAGCAGGCTATTGAGGTGGCAGGAGGACAGAAGTAGAAATACTTTTATGTAAGGGAATAGAAGGAGAATGACCTAACTTGAATGTTCAGTATAGGCAATATGCATGTTGGAATAAGAGGAAAAAAAACCAGGCTGATGATGTAATTGGGGGATTCCTGTTATGATCAACACTTCTTCAACGGACAAACCAGACAGACACATGGAGGTAGGGTAGCTGATCAGGGGAAGTTTTAGCTTTGGCGACTGATAATGATACAAGCAGGTAGGCAGCTAGATTCAGGAATGTTAGGCAGCAACTAGTACAGATGAAGAAGTCATTGAAACTTGAGCTCCATGATCAGGATGTTGAGAGGATCAAGCAATCCATCCATCTACAAACATTTATTCTGTAGTTTCTATGTGCCAGGCACAGGCAGTTGAAGATGGGGAAATCAGGAAACACTTTGAGAAGAAGTAGTGCCTGAATTGCCTTGTGAAAGGAAAGTGGGACTCTAAGAGGTGGCATTGAAGAACAAGTATGTTCCAGGAATGGAATACAGCTGGTGTACAGGTAGGGAGATAGGACATGGGGTGTGTTCAGTTAGGAATACAGAAGGATTGTTTGCTGAGGAAAAGTTTAGAGAGGGAGAAATGTCAAAGGAGGCTGAAAAGACATGAACTTTTAAAAGTAAACAGGGTGTTTTGTGTTTGATACTAGAGGTAATGGGGAGTGACTGGAGTTAATTAAGTTGGGGAGTGGTCAGATCTTCATTTAAGGAAAATCACAATGGCATCAATGTGGAGGATAAATAGAAGTGTGAGAGACTTGAGTCAGTGAAACTAATTGAGAGAACATTAGAGCACTGTAGACAAGTAGTGATAAAGATTTGTCCAAGGCTGGCTACCATGTCAATGAAGAAGAGTTATATGAGAGAATGTGGAGGCAAGATTATATACCATTCTCAGAAGAGCTGTTGAATGAAGTATGGAAGAACATGGGGATAGGATAAGATAGGAAATCAGTTACCAGGGTTGGAGTCTTTTATGAGAACAGAGAACAGAGAAATCAACTCAGTCATTTTGTATCTAAGCTGGTGAGCTAAGGTCCTAGAGTTCCTTACATTGTCCCTGCCTAGACACAAGATTGGACCTGGTAGATGGGGGGGTGAATTAAAGATTATTTGCGGATGATCATTAAGTTTCTCAGATGTTAAAATTTTCAGAGGACTTAGAGGAACAGAAAGTCAAGAACATCATGACACCAATTTTAGAGGAGGGAAAATAGAATACAGAAATCTCAAATGATGGCTCTGTGAGGAATACAAGTCATTTACATGGCTGATGATGTGAAGGGACCAGATATATTTTGGAGAATTTTCATCTTCCTAGGAAGGTAAAATGGTATAGTACAGGGGTGGGGAACCTGACACCTCGAGGCCACATGTGGCCTTCTAGGTCCTCAAGTGATGCCCTTTGACTGAATCTAAACTTCAAAGGACAAATCCCCTTAAAAAAAAGGATTTGTGGAGCAGCTAGGCGGCACAATGAATATAGCACTGGCCATGAAGTCAGGAGGGCCTGATTTCAAATCCAGTCTCAGACACTTGACACTTTACTAGCTGTGTGACCTTGGGTAAGCCACTTAACCCAAATTGCCTTGCCTTCCCCCCTCCAAGAAAAAAAAAGGATTTGTTCTGTAAAACTTGGACTCAGTCAAAGGGCTATACCTGAGGACCTAGAAGGTCACATGTGGCCTTGAAACCTCAAGTTCCCCATCCCTGGCATAATGGATAGCTTTCTTGAAACTCAGAAATACATTGATTCAAATCTTATCTCTGAAAAATACTGGCCTTTTTTGTCCAGGCCTCTGTCCTGAAAACTCTCTAGACTGTAAGCTGAAGAGCGACTAAACCTGAACTGTTAGAAGGAGTTTCCTTACCTGGGAATTCCCAGTACCTAATTCAATCAAAGGTCCAGTCCTTATCCATCCTCATTGTCTCCTAACTCATTGTCTCCACCCAGAAAGGGGGAAGAGCTGGAATAGTGATAGGGAGCAAATAGAGGGAGTTAATAAGGGTCTAAGGCCAGATATTCCATCTTTTAGGCTATTCTCTTGGTTCTGTTTTTGTTCTTCCTTAGGAAAAATCTTGGTAGTTGGTATTCTTTGGCATTCTTTCAGGGGATATATAAGCAGCCCTAGAACACTGCCACTTAAATGAAGTAAGGACAAACAGCTACATTTAAAATACCTCTGGCAAACAGCTATAATATTGTTAGGTCATTAGATAGCAGTTATCCCTGATGACATAGGTTCCCCCACCCATCCTTTCTGAGGTATACCTTTTCTCTTAAACAACTTAGAAAAGTCATTCCTTTGGGCATTAGATAGCTGCAAGGCTTTGGGGATTCAATGGAGGAAAACAGAATAAGCTTATCAGCACTAAAATTATCTCTTTCTCTTCATTTTCCTCCGGTGGATCTCTAGAAATGCTAATGGCCTTATTTAGTGCAATGAAATGAATGTGTGATAAAGTCCAACACATGCAGCAAACATCCCCTAGCAGTGGCGGCAAGTACAGAAGGACAGAGAACTAAAAGAGAGATTAAAGAGAGCCTGTTATATTGATTGAGACAGTAACAGCAACAACACAAAGCCTTCCTGTCCTTCCAAACAAGCAAATGGAGAGTCTGATTCCGAATGGCCAAGGATTAGAGTAAAGAAGACAGCAAGGTGCTTTCACTAGACCTATTACTTATTAAATTTCTTCAGCTTTCAGAGAAAGCCCATACTCCACAGGGCTGACATTTGCCGTGCTCATTTTTTTCCAGGTTCAAGCCAAAAGGATTGAATAAAAAGCTAATTATTCAGGCTGGAAAGATATTTTTGGCTACCTCCTGTATTAACCTGCTTCTTGTCCTCTGTTCTAATCACCTCAAAATTCAAAGAAGAATATCAAGCAGAGCTAGGATGGAACAAAGGACAGTCAAGCTAATTTCATTACTTTGGCCCCAAATATTTTTTCTTCCCTCTCTGTCTTCATGGAAATGATGATAAGGGATGGTCTAATCAGGACTCAATATCAGTCAATCAAAAGTATCTAGTCTATGATTTTGAACAAGAGTGAAGCACAGAAACCCTGAATGTACTGCAGGAAGGACTTTTCCAGGATGAAATGTTGTTAAATGATATGGTGAAATTACAACTCATTCCACTCTCTCCCAAATGATAGGATCTTGTATGTATTGAAACCTACTGCTCACCTACATTTGTGTCTACTTATCTCATCCAGAAAGCACCAAGAACTAATCACAGCACTAATCAATATATATGTACTCATGGGGTGGAAACAAGCTCAAGATTTGGTTGAGGCCATATTGATGCAATGTCCCAAACCT
>NW_027185665.1:13289021-13326457 GCF_028583685.1 Petaurus breviceps papuanus | reverse complement strand
CTTTCTTTCTTTCTTTCTTTCTTTCTTTCTTTCTTTCTTTCTTTCTTTCTTTCTTTCTTTCTTTCTTTCTTTCTTTCTTTCTTTCTTCCTTCCTTCCTTCCTTCCTTTCTTTCATTTTTTGCAAAGCAATTGGGCTTAAATGACTTGCCCAGGGTCAAACAGCTAGTAATTTGTTTTATCTTCCTAGAAAGGTAGCATGGTATAGTAGATAGCTTCTTCAAACTCAGAAACACTTGAGCTCAAATCCTGTCTCTTTTACAAAGTGTCAATTCAGTAGCAAAAGTTGGAGAGATAAACAGATCAAAGAAAATACTGTAATCTAATGGAGGGATGACATATTATCTCTTTGAAAGAAATGGCTGAAGAAATTTTGGTACATGAATATGATAGTATATTTTAGTGTCATAAGAAATAGCAAAGGAGAAAATTATAGCAAATTTGGGGTCTTGGGAAATGTGATAGATTGAAATTAGTAGAACCAGGAGAACAAGTTATATGAGGACAGTGAAGTAATAAATAGAACAGCTCTGAAAGGCTTAAGAATTCTGTTTAATTCAATGACCAGCAACATCTCCAGAGAACCTATATTGAAGCATGTTATCCTCCTATTAACCAATACAAAAGCTGCAGACACAAACATTTTTAACATGACTACGGTGTGGATTTGTTTTGCTTGTCTTTCATTATATATGAAAAGGCTTTACCCTCTATTTTTCTCAGTTTTCAAGGTGGTAAGCAGAGAGGATGTCAAAAGAAGTCCATTGAAATGTTTAAAAAAATACAGAGAAAGAGGCAGAGTAAAGATGGCTGAGTAGAAACAGGACTTCCGTGGGGTTCCCACTTCCACCTCCTCCAATTCGTTTAAAAGGTGACTCTGAACAAACTTTGAAGCTACAGAACCCACACAATGAAACAGAGAAGCTGATTTCCCACTGAGGACAGCCCAACAGGCCAGCAGGAAGTGGCCAGAGTTGGGAGCCGAGTCCAGTGCCAGGGAGCCAAGCCCAGCACCACACAAGCCCAAGGTTTTAGCCTTAGGGCGGTCACAACCGAATGAGGGACTAAATGAGGAACCAAATGAAGGACTAAATGAGGACTAAATGAAGGACTAAATGAGGAACCAAATGAGGGACTAAAGATCACCAGCTGCTGTGGCAGTTTGAAGAATTATCAACTATGCTAAGGACAAGGGATGTGGGAAGTAGGGAGTGAGGTCAGCCTTTGCCCCCGAGGTGAGAAGCAGCTAAGGTGCTGCACCACCACATGGCTGCTTCAGAGGTTCTGGCCTGAAAATTTATTGTAGGGGGACCATGTGGCCATTCTAAGGGGTAATCACTCTTGTTTTAACCTGCTTGGATCTGGATTGAGGTCTAAGGTGGAGGTCCTGGGGTGTAGGACAAGTTTGCCAGAGCCTGTAAAGGCTTCAGAGAAGGCACCCAACTAACAGCTCCAGCAGCTGAGAAAACCCCAGCAATTGGGACAGGACCCCCCCCCCCCCCGCCAACTCTGGTAGCAGAGTTCTACTGTGGCAAAAAAACTCAAAAATCAATTAATTGAGTGGCAACATGAGCAAAAGAGGGAAGCACGGCAAGGATAGTAATCCAAATTTGGACTCCTTTTTTGGGGAAAAAAGGATCAAAGCATGGAACAGGAGGAAGAAAACAAAGTCAGAACTCCTGCACCAAAAGCTTTCAAGTAAAGAATAAGCTGCTTACAGGCCACAGAGGAGCTTAAGAAGGATTTTAAAAACCAAATAAGAGAAGTGGAGGAAAAATTGGGAAGAGAAATGAGAAAGATGTGAAAAAAATATAAAATGAGTGTCAATATTGATTGAAGAAAATAACACCTTAAAAATAGACTAACTCAAATGGCAAAAGAGGCTCAAAAGGCCAATGAGGAAAAGAATGCATTCAAAAGCCAAATTTGCCATATGGGAAAAGAATCTCAAAAGCTCACTGAAGAGAATCATTCCTTCAGAATTAGATTGGGGCAAATGGAAGCTTGTGACTTTATGAGAAATCAAGATTCTATTAAATAGATCCAAGAAAATGAAAAAAAATAGAAGGCAATGTGAAATATCTCATTGAAAAAAAACTACTGACCTGTAAAATAGATCCAGGAGAAATAATTTAAAAATTATTAGACTACTTGAAAGAAAAAGTACCAAGAAATCATCCTCTAAGAAATTCTCAAGGTAAATTGGCCTGATGTTTTAGAACCAGACAGCAAAATAGAGGTTGAAAGAATCCCCTGATCACCTCCTGAAAAAGATCCCAAAAAGAAAAATCCTAGGAATATTATAGCCAGGTTCTGGAATTCCCAGATCAAGGAGAAAATATTACAAGCATCCAGGAAGAAACAATTTCAATATTGTGGAAATACAGCCAGGAAAACACAAGATCTGGCAGCTTCTACACTGAGGAATCAAAGGGCTAGGAATATGATATTCCAGAGGGCAAAGGAGCTGGGATTAAAATTAAGAGTCACCTACCCAGCAAAACTGAGTATCACATTTCAGGGGAAAATATGTTCATTCAGTGAAATAGAGGACTTTCAAGCATTCTTGCTAAAAAAAAAAAAACAGAGTCGAATAGAAAATTTGACATTTAGATACAAGAAGCAAGAGAAGCACGAGAAGGTAAACAGGGAAAAGAAATCATAAGGACCTTATAAAAGTTGAACTATTTACATCACTATGTGGAAAAACGATAATTCTAACTTACAAAACTTTTCTCAGTATGAGAATAGTTGAAAGGAATAGAAATGTATACACACACACACACACACATATATATACATACATATATGAGTATGTGTATATATGTGTACAGGCATACATAGACAGAGGGTACAGGACCAGTTGAATAGGAAGGGATGATACTTAAAAGGTGAAATTAAGAGATGAGAGAGGAATATAATGAGATAGGGAGAGATAGAATGGAGTAAATTATCTCATATGGAAGAGGCAAGGGAAAACTGTTACAATGGAGGGGAAGAACAGGAAGGGAAAAGGGAATGAGTCATCTTTATTCTCAATGAATTTGGCTTAGGGAGGAAAAGACATACACACTAAATAGGGTATCTCACCCTACAGGAGAGTAGGGGGGAAGGGGATAGGAAGGGGGATGATGGAAGGGAGGGCAAGCTGGGCAGGAGGGAAGTTGGAAGCACCCACTTTTGAAAAGGGACAGGATCAAAGCAGAGAATAGAACAAGTGGGGAGGTGGGATAAAATGGAGGGAAATATAGTCAATCTTTCACAATATATCCACTATGGAAATGCTTTTCATAGCTACACATGTACAACCTATACTGAATTGCTTATCTTCCCAGTAAGGGTGGGTGATGAGGGAGGTAGGGAAAGAATCTGGAATTCAAAGTTTTAAAATCAAATGTTTAAAAAATATCTATTATTGTTATTTTACATGTAATTGTGAAATAAGATATACAGGCACTGGGGCATAGAGATTCACCATGTCCTACTGAAAAGTTGGAGGGGAATGGGGGAAGACATAGGAGAGAGAAGGTTTGGGGAGGGGATATTCAGTGGAATCGCTGTTTTGGGGTGGTGGGTAGGGGAAAAAAGGGGAGAAAATGTGTAACTCAAAGTCTTGTGGAAATGAATGATGTAAACTAAAAAATAAAAATAAATGAACTACAAAAAATACAGAGAAAAGAAAAGGAGGGAATTCAGAAGGAAGTAAAGATCATAACAAAAGTTTTGAAATTAATATGTATTATTTATTATATACTTTTTTAGAGTAAGTAGAAAAAAAAAGATTTATACCTTACTATGTAATCCTTTTTTTCTGTTGTGCTGGATGTATGGAAATTCTCTTTATTTTGAGTTTAAATTCAGATTCTTCCAAAGATAGACTAGAAAGCTTCATGGCAAATATGTATATATGTATATATATATATATATATATATTATCAATCGATGAACAATTAGAAAGTGAGGCTGGGGATCACAAAGAGCCAACTTGAATTCATCAAGAATTGATTGTTTCCTGGTTAGATTCATGTCATTTTTTGACAAGGAAGGTCACTTAACTCATACATTAGGGAATGACATCAATATAGTATATCTCAATTCAGGAAAGCATTTGGCAAAGTATTTCATGCTATCCTTATAAATAAGGTGGAAAGATATAATCTAGATCAGTGGTTCCCAATCAATAACAATTCACGGTACCTATACAGAGTTTTTTTTGCAAATGGTCCAAAATTCCATATGTTTATTATATTTTGGGTTTTATGCTTATTAAACTCAAAACTCAGTATAATTTAGCATAATAAATAAAGGAATCTACCTTCTATAGATTTAATAGTATCATACCTCTTTGCATTTTTCCTTTCAAATGTAAATGACTACCATTGTGATTAATGAATTACAAATTCATTTAACAGCGTTACTGAATTTGTAGTAACACTTTGTTATTTATTTTATCAATCAAGAGATACTCATAATATATTACACATAATTCTCATACAATTGTACGAGGGCGTTCACAATTTAAAAAATAAAAAGTTCTTCCTACTTGAAAAGATTGGCATCACTGGGCTAAGTGACAGCATAACTAGGTAAAGCCAAAATTGAATAAGCAGGCTATATAGATAGATATTAATAGAGAGATCTATATCTGTATTTGCTTATATCTATATCTATATGTATGTATGATATATTGATGTCAGCCTAAAGGAGGCTTTTAATAAAATAATCTAGGTATATGCCCTTAATTCTTGGCTGTTATTTTTTTTATCATTGGTTTGGATGTAAACATTAATGGCATGCAAATCATATAAAATTTCAGATACCACAAAGCTGGGACTCATAGCTTACATGCTACAATGAAGATCCAAAATGACCTCTATTAGCTGGAAGAGTGGGCCAAATCTAATAAAATGAAATTTAAATGGCATAAATTTGAAATACCAAAATTGAGTTCAAAGAGACAACCAAACACATAAGGGAATCATGCCTAGATAATTTGTGTGAAAAAGATTTGGGGATTTTAGTGGACTGCAAGCATAATATGAGAAGAAAAGTATGGCAAGGCAAGCAAAAGAGTTAACATAGTTTTGGGATGCATTAATAGAAGCATAATATCCACAAGGATGTCTGACAAAGGTCTGCATAGTCAAAGATATGGGTCTTCCTGCAGTAAGGTATGGCTATGAGATCTGGACTATAAGGAAAGGTTAATACTGTAGAAATTACACTTTTGAATTGTGGCTCTGAAGGAAACCTCTGAGAGTCCCTTGGACAGCAAGGAGATCAAATTATTGAATACTTAAAGCAATTAATTAATACTACTCATTGGAAGGACAGACACTGAAGGTGAAGTTTAAACATTTTGGCTATGCAATGAGAAGACAAGACTTTTTGGAGAAAAAAAAACTGATGGGAAAGATTGAAGGCAAAAGGAGAAGGAAAAGGCAGAGGAGGAGATTGATAGTGTTATGGAGGCAAAAAAATGAGCTTGGACAGATTTAGGGAAAGAGTAGAGGACAGAACGGCCTAGCATGGTATGGTGCATGGGGTCATGAAGAATTGGTGCCAACTGAATAAGTGAATGACAACATCCATAATGACGGAGGTAACACTCCTGTTGTGCTTTGTTTCAGCAAGGCTACATCTAGAGTATTTGTCTGTTTTGGGTTCCATGTTTTAGAAAGGACACTGATGTCCAGAGAAGGACAAACAAAATGGTGAGAGTTCTAGGAAATATGCTATATGAGAATCAATGTAAGAAAGTGAAAATATTATCTTAGAAAAAAGGAAAATAAAAGATTATATATCTGTTATATATTTTGAGGGTCTGTCATATGGAAGATGAATTATATCTATCTTTCTCAGCCCTATGGGGCAGAACTATGAGCAAAATGTGGAAGTGGCAAAGAGAGCTTGATTTCACTTAAAATTTCACTTCCTTTACAATTACATAGCTGTCCAACTGTGGAATATGCTGCCTTAGGAGATGGTAGGCTCTTTTCAAAACAGAAGCCAGGTGCTTAATTGTTATTCATATTATAGAGGGAATCCTACTCGGGTACAGGTTTCATTAGATGGCCTTGATGGTCCCTTCTCAATTTGAAATTGTGTGATTCTTTAATAAAGAATTTTTTACAAAGGAGTTGTCTGTGAGTGGTCTATGGATGGTCCCTAAACCTGTAAATATGACTTTTAGAGATATTTTCAACCCCAGAATACATTATGAAGTGAAAAGGATAAAAATGAACATAAAGTACCTATGTTGGTTTAGTTATTTACCACAGCAAAAGCTCCAAGGATGATTTCTTTTACAAATTAGAGAACTATAAGAATGGGCAGAACAAAAGTTTTCAAAGTAGATGTTATGAGATTCATGACCCGAGGAAACAAAATATAAAGGAAGAAAGAAGAGTGGAAGGGAAAGATAATGAATGCACAGCAGTTTGATGACATCAGCCTGGTGCTAAGTGCTTGCAGTAAATCCTAAGAACAAAGATGGTCAAAATACTGAAGATGAATGTTCCATAACATAAGAAACAGTTATATACTATAACCAGCGAGCTCAAAGAAAGCAATCAACAGAAAGAGAGTCATCAGGGTTTGCAAAGCTTACCAAGGAAAAGTGGACCATTTGAGCAGATCCTCTAGGGAGGAATATACGAGTTGGTGGCAGAGTCAGGAATTGGACACAGGCCTTTATTTTCCCAGTCCTCTGTGCTGTGCACTTGTTCACGCTCCCTTGGCAAAGATGGAAGCTGACTGGCTAACACTGTTGGACATTGCACATTGGAAATAACACAATCAGCAACATAAGTCACTCCTGGGATGCTGCTTCAAGTGCACTGATTTCTTCTAGAGTCCAGAATAGAATAATGAAATGTGGTCTCTTTAATAATAAGAGGAAGATGTGGCTTGGAGCAAATGCAAAATAGGGTATATACGAGTAGTCCATAATATTTTCAAGTAGGCAGTATTTGCCTTCAATATCTTCTAACCTTCCCTCGCTTCTCTCTTCTCCCTTTACTTGTCAGAATAATAATAACAGGTTGCACTTATAGAGTGCATACTAGGTTCCAGGCACTGTCTTAAGTGCTTTACAATTATGGTCTTATTTGATCCTTACAACAACCCTGGGAGATAGGTGCTATTATTATCCTCATTTTTAAAATGAGGAAACTGAGGCAAACAGATATTACACAACTCACACAGGTTCACACAAGTACTAAGTGTCTAGAGCTGAATTTGAATTCAGGTCTTCTATTCAGGTCTAAGACATTATTGATTGTGCCACTTTATCCTACCTTCCTTAATACTCAGCCTTCTTAAGTTGCCCCAATTAGGCAGAACCCACTATCTAGAATAGGGTTCTTAACTTGGGATCTGTGTTTGTGTATCTATATCTCTTTATATAAATAAATAAAAATACACACCCACATAAATACCCACACACATATATGCACACATACACATACATATACTAATATAACACACACACACATATGCACACACACATATATTTCTCAAAGACCAAGCCTTCAATTCAATTCACTCTGGATCTCAGGAATTGGACAACATTAGACTCATGAACCACTTAAGGGTTATTTTGGGGCCTTCTTGGCTCAGAGCGAATGTAAATAGTGACTGTTTCTCTTTTGGTCAGCAGCCCTGAGGGTCTTTCCCACCCAGTTTGATGTTAGACCTATTCACTGAATGGGCATTGCCTCACTCATAGTTAGAACTTGAAAAGACCTTAGCTTAAAAGGGCTCCCACTGCATCCTGGGCCATCTCCAGTCATCTTGCATCCTGATCTATATCTGGTCACAGGACCCAGATGTCTCAGGAGGAGAAAGTGGGCTGGTGACCTTGCACAGCCCTCCCTCACTCAAATCAAAGTCAGTAACTGCAAGTCATGTCATCATCTCCCTGATGTCATGGCCCTCTTCAAGAATGAAATATAAACCATACCACAACAATACACACACATTCACAAATATATACACACATACATATATCATACACACATACATGCTTATATATACATACATATATACACACATATATACATACACACATACATGCTTATATCATAATACAAACCAATATATTTTATTTACTTTGGAATCCTATTAATTTTATTTTATGAATTTCAAAAGATTATTCTGAGAAGGGGTCTATTACCTTTGCCAGACTGCCAAAGGGGTGCATAACCTGAAAAAAAAGTCACTCTAGAAGCATTAATACTTTTTTTTTCTCCAAAAAGCAACAGCAAAATACTGGGAATAGACATCATATTAGGTTTTAAATTTACAAAGTACTTTATATACATTGCATCATTAGACCCCACTCCCATGATGATAGTGCAGTTGTAATACCCACATTCCAGCTGATTAAATGAGTAGGAGAGAACTCAAGTTATTTGGTAAAGGTTAAAAGCTTGTAAAGCATCAGAATCGAACTCCAACCTTGACTTTCTGATCTCAAATCCTTCTTTTTTCTACTACAGTGTCCAGCGTTGAGAAAGATGAATGGAGAAAAGATATTGAATGGGGGGATGGCAATGGAGAACAAGTTACACTGTTCAGTGACCACCTGTTTGTGCTAAATATAAAGCTCACCCTGAAAGGCCTATCCTAGATACAATGGCAGTAACACGAGGTTTTGTGACAAACCATGGAACCTCATTTCCAATTCTTCCACGTAACAGCTTTGTGACTTGACCACTTTGTTTATTCATAAAATGGTATAATAATAAACTACCTACTTTATAGAGATTTCATGAAATTCAAATGAAATAATGTATGTAAAATGCTTAGCAAAATTTTATATTGCTATATAGATATGAGCTATTACATTTATTATCACCTAATGACTGCACCACAAATACAGGTTGTCACATAATCCTAATTCCAGCTAATTGAAACTCTGGATACCAAATTAGCTTTCCTGGTGGCTCCCAAATTCCCCACCTGCTTTGCAGATTATCAAATGCTTTCCTTCTCCACCCTCCTTTTCCTTTTGGTCAGGCCAAAACTTGTCAATATACCCTCAAGAAGACAGAAAGTAGATTAGGTTCAGTAAGTGAAGTGGGGAATGGAAATCAGCCTATGTTGTTTTTGTTAAGCCCTCTGGTCAAAGATTTTAAGGAGTGTATGACACTACTGATTCAAGTTAATTTATTGGGTCAATCAACAAGCATTCCTTGGACTCCCATGCATCATGCATTGCCTTTGGCATTGAGAATACAATAATTAAATGACTCCTGCCCTCAAGGGTTTTGTATTCTATTGAGACAACAAATACCTAAATAGAAACACATACATGTTTACATACATATACACAAAATATAATAAAAATAGCGAAAACTAGCATTGGCAGAGTGCTTTATGGCTTGCAAAGCACTTTGTATATACAATCTAATTTGATCTTCACTACAATCTCATGAGGGAGATGCTATTATTATCTCCATATGACATTTGAGGAAACTGAGTTACAGGTATTAATTGTCTAGGCCAGGATTCCAACTCAAGTATTCATGATTCCAAGCCCAACAATCTCTCCATTGTACCACATAGCTTCTCTAAAATAAACACAAAATTATTGAGGGAAATCATAGAAGTTTTGGGTTTTGGTTACTTGCAAATTTCAGCTATTTGTAATAGTTAGAAGTGGGGGAGTGAAGAGGAAATTTAGCTTTGTTGGACTATAGAATTTGCACTGGGAAGTTTTATGAAGCAATGATGCAATAGATAATTTCTGGAGCCAAGCAATCTTTTTTTAACTCCATCCTAATTTATTTTCTATTTTAATTCCCATAGGGGCCATCCCACATCTTCAGTTCTCTCCTCAAGCCTCTCGAAATTCCCCCATCATCTCAGCTAAGAACCTAACCTCATACTTTACTGAGAAAAGTATACGTTTACCAAGAATGTTCTCTTCTGCCTTTTCTACATCCTGATACCGCTTGACATTATTCCCTATTTGCTCCTCATTTATTCCAGTCTGCTAAGGAGGTAACCCTTCTCAATAATGCTCACTGTTCTACATATACCGTGTTCCTCTCTCATTCTGTCTCATAATACTACATCAATTATCCTCTCTAATTTCCAAACTTTCCCCATCTATTGGTTCCTCCCCTACTGTATGTATACATATCCAACATCTGAAAAAAAATTGCTTACTATCCTCTCAAGCTATCATCTAACATATTTTTCCCTTTCCACAGGTGAAATCCTAGGTTAAAATGAATCTGCCTACACTCGTTGCCTCTCCTTCCTCTCTTCCTATTGCTTTATGAACCTTTTGTGATCCAGCTTCTAACCTTGTCCTTTACCTGAAATTGTTCTCTACAAATATATAAATCATCTCTTAATAACGAATTCAGATGCCCTCTCCTTAATCTACATCTTTCTCAACTTCTGCATAATTTGTCACTTAACTACTCTCTGCTCCTGCATATTTTCTCAGGATATCATCAAGTGTCAACCAGCTGTCATCAATGGGGTAAACAAAATTAGTAAATAGAGAGATTACCTCAAATCGAAGAACACTTGTTTTCTAGTCTTTTTCCTGACACATACTGATTGTGTGGCACTGGAGCAAAGGATTCATTCAAGGAGTGGTAAGGAATCACATTGGATAGGCAGATAGATTACGAAGACTCTTGAAAGTGAGCGTTTGACGTCTTAGTTGGTCATTCTGATTTGGGGGCAAAGGCAAGTGTGCTGGATTGAGGCCTAGGTATGAATACTCACTGTTTTTCTCCAGCAAGTTCGACCTTGGGCAGTCATTTAACCTCTCTAGGTCTCAGTTTCCTCATCTGAAAATAAAGGTGGTACACTAAATATCACCTGAAGTCCTTTCCAGCTCTGAAATGTTCTGAAAATTGAGAGGAGTCACTAATGTACAGAAGTAACAACTGGGCTGAATTATTCCAGCAAGCAAAGCTTCAGGAAGTGATGCTGGGGAATCAGCAGTCCCCCAGGGAGAGTATAAATTCCCTGCGATCTTTAGAAGTTAGAAAGCAAAATTTGTAAGTCACTGTCATTATCATTGTCACTATAATGAGAACCTGCAGCCCTGCACCTTATGAACACTGTGGCAAACTAAAATCCCAACCAAGTTATGTATCATTCTTTGGGTTTCAATTCTGCTACCTGTAAAATGAGCAAATAGAATTAGATATGCTCCAAGATATTTCCCCACACTAATATTCTTTGGTTACATGATTTTATGATTCTGGTATCCAATCCAATCCAAATGAATTCAATTCAACAAGTATTTATTATGAAGTACCTAAAATGTGCAAAGTACCAGCCATTTAAAATCTTCACAGAAAAAGCAAGCTGATCTGACTGCCTGTTGAGAATAAGTTTTAAAATATTGAGATTTTGGATGAAAATAGTATAACTAATGGTGTTATAACAACCATCTTAAATATTATGTAAATATTTGAGGGTTTTTTTTAATCTGAGACAGTCATCTATAGGCTTAAGGATCAACCATAAATATTCATAAGGAGACAAAGAAAAGATAAGGGGGGAAAGTTTTGTATTTTTTTAATAGAAGAAAAGGCATGGAGGAAGCCAGGAGAAGTGAATGTTTTAGTCATAGAATTTAAGCTAACAATTCCTGGAGCTGAGCATATGGAGCATGAAGGAACTAAAAGTACAAAAACAGAGAAATTCAATTTCTCTTTGTATCTGCTTACACCCACAGTATACACTTATTTCTGTTTAGTGGGAATTTTAACCCTGTGGGGAACAGAAACAACTCACTGCTCTGTTAAGTAGGTGCCCCATTTGTGTGGCAGCAATTTCTTGGTGTCATTATCTAAGAATTAGCAGAGCAATAAGCCCAATTATTGTGCAATTGAGTGTTCAATTTTGGAGCCTCATTTTGAAAGATTTCCAGTAATTTGCAGTAGTTGTACTTTGTAACATGACTAGAAATGATTTATTCTTTTTGTTGTATTTTTACAACCTACACTTGGTGGGAGTGTGAGGAAAACTGTGGTAGCATGGACAAGATTTTCCTTCTGTTACAAGGCACATTTCCTTCCATCAGATGTTGGCCCTGAAAACAATAACATCCTGCTTCTTCCCAAATGGAAATTAAGCAAGTCAAGGCTAACTTCTTCAGTCTATAGGCTGTATTCTTTACAGTCTTCTCTTTTGTGCAGCCCACAACAAATGCAAAACACTGCAGAACAATGAGTATTTTGTGTTTGTCCAGTAAAAATTGAGTTACACAATCTTTAAAGATATGACTAGAGAGATGTGAAGCTCTACACCAACTCATTAATGAGGCTAATTCTCAATTCATCATTCACATTTTGAGAATATGTTCATTATTATTGAGATGAAGCATGGTGTCATTCATAGAAGAGTGAGCTTACAATCAGAAAGACTTAATTTTAATCCCTCCTCACTTTTAATAGCTAAGTTACCAGGGGAAAATAATTTATTTTCTCTGAGCCTCAGTTTTCCTACCTTTAAAGTGATCATAGCACTTACATCACAAGGTTATGACAAAGTTCAAATGAGATAATTTTGTAAATGTTGAAGTACCATATTAAGGTTAGCAATTAACATCACTACACAGTGTGGGTTAAATGACTACTTAATTTTAAATAGCAAACTGTCCAAGTAGGAGTATGTAGATATGATCCCTTCCCACTTATAGTTTAGGGTTTGAAGCTCACTGAGAATGCAGACATAAATGAATAACCAGAACAGCTAAGTGCTAGGGGAGAGTCAAAATAAGTTAAAGAAGTGTTCTATCTTTATGCAGCTTGGTTCTCTTTCCCTCTTTCTCCTCTTTCACAACACACATACATTACACATATGTAAATGCATTTTATACATATATACATATGTATGGTATGTAATCATATGCACATATTAATGAGTCCATCTACTTAATTAGCATCAAATCGATTGTAGTATTTTGTTCAACAAGCAATTATCATATTCCTACTATTTGATAGGCATGGTCCTACAATCTAGGGTAAAAAGGAAAAAAAATGAAACATCCCTGCCCTTTAAAGAGCTTAAATTCTACAGATGGGGAGAGTGCCATTTTTACAATACATGCACAGATAAGTACATATCAGATAATTTGATGAAGTAAAGAGAACCAGCGTTTGGGGACAGGATCAGGGAATGTATGATTTCATGTATGAGATGCCAGGTGAGAGAAGCTTTGCAGGAAGAGTAGAAATCTAGGAAGGCAAGGTGAATCAGCATGGGGGTCAGCTGGGATGAAGAGAAATAGATTGCTGATATAAGGTTGGCAGAGCTTGCCTCTGGGTTTAAATGTACTCTTCAGCTTGGCTTCACTTTGACTATAGTTCTGACAAAGAGCTACTGTTCTTGGAACAAAACCCTTGGACAGGAAGCCATTGGCATTACTTATGCTTGAACAAGAAATCACACCAGGCAGGTGTACACAGGGATGTAGAGGAGCAATTTGAATACAGCAGGGATGGAGAACAACAGGAAGCACTGAAGGTGATTGTGAGGCAAAAGCCTGGCTTCATGAAGATTAATGAAGAATCATGAAGATATTTGAGAACTATGAATGGCTGGAGATACTTGTACTCAGGAGCCTGCTTTGTTGAGCCTAGAGGTAGAGAAAGAGACAGATGGTTTCAGACCTGAGTTTCATCATGTGTGCCATGAATTTGAACGGATTTTTAGTCTATCTCCTCACTACTACTCCCCCATTTCCCTTCCCTCCCCCTCCACCTCACCATGTCTGGAAATGTTGGAGGATTAAGGAGGAATTTGATATTCGCTCTCTAGAGGCATGGGAGACAGCAACCAGTTTTATGTAGGTGCAGAGAATGTTTACTATGATTGAACTCCTGGTTCATTTACCTCCTTGATCTTCCCTGACCATGTCTTTTCATCTTAAAATTCATGTAATACTTGGAAAGACTTAAGAACTCTGATCAATTCAATGACCCACCATAATTCCAGAGGACTGATGAGGAAGCATGCTACTCACTTCCTGATGGAGAGGTAATGCAGGATGAGGAATCACATTGTGTAGCAATTTAAATACCAAACAAGAAGTTTATATTCTGTACTCTAGGCAACATCCATCAGTGATCTACATATCCTTTTCAGCAAGTAGTTTTTGAGGACTATAAAGAATAATGGGAAGAGCTGGACAACCTGGGTCTAAGTTCTAGTTTTTGTCATTACTGTCTATGTGACCATGAACAAACCACTTCACACCTCTCTGGGCTCCAGTTCCCTCATACTTAAAATGGGGATAATACTTCCTGAACTACCTACTTTCTACAGTTTGTTTTTTTTAGGGGGATAGAGCTCTTTGTCCATACTAAAATACTATGTAAATGAAAGCTAACATATCATTAAGATGATGTAACCAAACAGCTAAGTGCTAGGGGAGAGTCAAAATAAGTTAAAGAAGTGTTCTATCTTTATGCAGCTTGCAAAAATAAGTAGAATGTTTTGCATACCCCAAAGGGTAAGAAAGCAAATTCAGATAATATAATTAAGTACCCGAATGGATAAATACAGAGTTCTATTAAAGAAAAATTGTAATGGGGAGAGATCTATTTTGGCTGGGTCACCAGGGAAGGATTTATAAAGGAGGTAGTGTCTGGAAGACACTCCACACTACAATCAGTAAATGTAGAGGAATGGGAAGAGTTATACAAGTCAGGAAAGGCAATGCATTAGTTGATAGTTTCTATGTTCAATGACTGACTGAATGAAAAATATTTATTAGGGGAAAAGAAATAAACATTAATATAGCTCTTACTATGTTGCAGGCACAGTGGTAAGCACTTAAAAATTTTCTCATATTGATTGCCTTCTTTGCAGAAATGGGAAGGGCTGCAGGGAGGGAGAGAATTTAGAACTGTAACATTTTTAATGTTTCAAAATGTAACTGGGAAATGTTTTAACAAAATAAATAAAAATGCAGTACAACATTTCAAAAAGACATTTGATTCTCATAACAACCCTGCTTTGTGGGTGCTATCATTAGCCTCATTTTACAGTTGAGGCAGCCGAGGTAAACAGAAGTTAAATGACTTGATAATCATGTAACCAGCAAAGAGTGTAAAGTCATATTTCCAATTAAATGCTTATTATTTGCCATGCTCTATACTAAGTGCTGAGAATACAAATATGAAAATAAAGACAATTCCTGCTCTCAAGAAGCTTATATTTTAAAGGAGGAAAGAGCATTTCTAGGAAAGTCGTAGCCAGGGAGAGGCAATTTGGTATAGAAAATTACAAAGATGAGTGGGGTCACATGAGAATAACTGAGATGTCTCATCCAGGGATAATAGCAGAGTTGAAATGGTCATGGTTCATGGTCCCAGAACTAGAAAGCAGGTGGAGAGTGAGAAGAAAAGGGTATGGATAGGACCTCGAGGTGATTGTCTAGAAGGCAATAAAGGTAGTCACCACTGAAAAGTGAAGTAAGACTGGGGCTTTACTGAAAGAAAGTCCTGGGAGAATTGATCGTTAATGAGGTGTATGAGGCCCCAGGGTGGAAATTTCTCTAGGACACAATCTTTGGTGAGTGCTTTGAGGAGGCTTATAAGGGAGTTGTCTGGAGAGAAGGGAGTGAAACTGTTGCTATTCTATTCTCAGTCATACAAGAACCAAGACAATCCCAAAGGAATATTGATGAAGCATACTATCCACTGCAGAGAAAGAACTAGTATTATTTGAACAGACACTGAAAGCAAGCTATTTTTCACCTTTTTCTTTGATTTTTTCTTTTATTTGAGTCTTATACAAAATGATGAATATGGAAAGGTTTTTATATAATTACACATGTATAATCTATATCTGATTGTTTACCATCTTAGGGACAGGAGGGTGGAAAGGGTAGAATTTGGAATTCAAAACTTTAAATATAAGTTTCTTTCATTTTAAGAAAGAGTTGTTATTCTAAATGCAATGATTTAAATGCAATGGTTTGTTTATTCATATAAGGTTCATTAGAGACTTTGCACTTCAACTTGTGTTTGGTATGACAGTGGAAAAATTGTATTGATGCTCGCTCTAGTTTACTAGAGGCAGGACTACTTAATAGAAAGAAACCCAACTTTAGAATCATCAAAACCTGAGTTGGAGTTCTACTTCTGATGAAAATCATCTGTGGGATCCTAGGCAAGTCACTAGATCTCTCGGTTTTGTAGGAAATTTAAGACTAAAAGTTTCCCTATTCCATTGAAATTACAGGTCCAATCCCAACCCTTTTTGCCATATTGGTGATGTGTGTGTTTAAATATCATTTTAATATACAAAGATCCATACCTGTGAAGGACTTTAAAGGCCATTTATTCCAACCCAGACTTTTTTTTTTAATAAAATAAAGAACTAAAGCCCAGAGAGGTGAAGTAACTCAGTCAATTTCCCATCGTTCATTAGAGGAATACCTACATGACTTAAGTTACGTGATTTGAAATTCAATATACTTTCTAGTTCAACATGAATTTCTTGTAAGTACAGTTAAATAAGGAAATTATACAAACACAATATAATATTTTACTGATCATTAATGAACACTGAACTGGGGGATCTAATGCCTCCTTTTCTGGGAAACCTGCTCTAAATGCCCTGGTTCTCAGTAATCTTTGCCTACTATGAAGCCCTGAAACAACCATCTACCAATCATAAGGCATGTAACACAGTCTGACTTATTCTTCAATTATCATTTTTATGTCAACATTATCTCTCCCCAACTGGACAATAAGGCCCCAGGAGACAAGAAAGTCTTTTTTTCAACCTCTGTGTTGCCAGAACTAGATCTAAGAATGTCTTTTCTTATTTTTTTTTATTGTTGTTCAGTCATTTCAACTGTGTCTGACTCTTTATGACTTTATCTTGAGTTTTCTTGGCAAGAATACTAGAGTGGTCTTCCATTTCCTTCTCTAACTCATTTTGCAAATGAGAAACTGAGGCAAATGGAATTATATGACTTGCTCTGGACCATACACCTAGTAAGTGTCTGAGGCCAGATTTGAACTCAGAAAGATGACTCTGGACCTGGCACTGTATCACTTGCACTACCGCTGCACATCTTTTTTTTCAATGTAGTAGCTACTAAATAAATATTTTACGTTTTCTGGATTCATAAAGAAAGATGATTTAGTTCCAGTAGTAGTTTGTCAAGTCTTGGTCATCAGATAATAATTTCATATTTACATGACAAGGAGTGAAATTAGTTATGGCCCCAAACTATAGGATTCTTAGCACCCTATGCCACTGTTTCCCCTATTCCATCACTCCATTACAGAAACAGGACTGAGGGCCATTTTGTCTTTTTGTTTCATGGGTGTAGAATGTAAAAAAAAAGACATTACCTAGTGACCCCTCTGTTGGTGACAAGACTTTAAGTGCTCAGATGTGTTGGTGTTTATAAGCTCAACATAGTCTTTGCCAAGATGAAATTCCAAGTCTTTCTACCTACAGAGCTTTATGTTCAGTTGGATTTTTGTTTTGTATATATAATTTATTGAGGGATTTTCTAGTGAGAAAACTCCCTTTTTTTAGGTCAGATCAGCTCCTGCTAGTCTTAGAGACTTACAGTGAGGTACAGTGAGGTTAAGTGACTCACCCAGATTCACACAGTGAGCACATGTAAAATATCAGAGCTAACCCTAATATCACCATTTCCAGAAACACATCATTCTATAAGATGAAATCAATTCATAAATTTATACCTCCTTTGCTCTCGCTGCCCTTGGGTCCCTTTCTTTCCTCTGGTTGGAGAGCGTGGAAGGTAAACACCTAAGAATTCCTCTTTGATCCTCCTCTACTCAGATGGAACCCTGAGAATTCTTCTTCTCATTTCCCATATGGCCCATTCCTGGAGTTCATCATCTCTAGAAAGTAGATATGTGGTGTAGTGGATAGCGCACCAGGCCTAGAGACAGGAAGAACTTCTGCCTGAGACATTTGCTAGATGTGTGACCCTGGGCAAATTACTTAATTTCTGTTTGCATCAGCTTCTTTATCTGTAAAATATGAATAATAATGGCACCCACCTCCCAGGGCTCTCAGGTTCAAATGAGGTAATATTTGTAAAGCAATCAGAACAGTGCCTGATACATAGTAGCCACTTTATATATATATATATATATATATATTTATCAACCGTTTCTGAGCCATATTTTCTTGACTCTGAAGTCAGCTCTCTATCTATTACTTGATGCTTCCTCTCTCAGGTAAGTGATGATGTAGACTTGAGGATTCCTTTTAGGAAGTTATGATTGAAACCTTCAATGTGTTCATGCTAGCTCTATATCTTGTTCTGATTCTATAAACAACCGTTCTGTCTCTGCTCTTTGCTCTATGCACTGTGATTTTCTTTGGCTACACATGCAGAAAATTGACCGAATAGCAGTTTGGACTGGGGTTGGACAGGATGGTGACCTGACAAATTTATAAGCCTTGCATGGATTGAAAAGGGGCTGGAAATATTGTTTAAGGATAGTGGATATTGTTGATATGAGTCTGGGAGCATATAAGATAGTAAATAGCTAGAGAAAGTGGGAAGGGGTGGCTACCAGACAAGTGGAGAAGAAAGCAACTTGGTTCAATGTGCTAGAACAGGACTGACAAAACTTAAAGAGACCTCACGCACCATTAAGCACTGTGCTCTATACTAGGGGTACAAAGTTGTTATTTGTTTTCTCTTCTTTGTTTGAATTTTTTTCTTAAACTGCTCAGTCTCTGCTCTCAAGGAGCTCATACACCCAGAAGAGATACATAGCCTATGATGATATCTTTTGATAATGAGGGTTTTTTTTTTGTTTTAATTGCCAAATTCATCATGCACAAGTGTTTGGCTTTGTCTCCTTGAGAAAAATCACTGCAGTTAATTGAGGTTAAGTGAGTTGATGAAATTCAAGGTGGCCCCTCAGTGACAGAGACTTGATTAGAAATCCCAAGTCACTGTTGTGAATGCATTGCTATGACCACCTAGCCATGTGACTACTTTTCTAATGAGCCTGGAGACTTTTTAACGTCTTTAATCTTTAAAAAAGACTTAAGAGAGTCTTTTTTCTCACTTTGCTGTGAATGTAACTACTTTGCATTATCACATGCAAATCCTGACCAACACCTCTTGTGCCTTGTCAATTGTTGAGAATGACATTACTTGACTTGATTCTGTAGGGATGCAAAGCCCTTGCATTCTCCTCTCTCTTTGTTGTCCTGTGTGGGTTGCATTCAGATGCAGATTCACAGGACAAGTATGGCAGAGAGCATGCCAATTAGCCTTAGACTCATGGGACACCTCATTGAGGTAGATGACTATAGGAGGCATCACAGTTCTAATGAAAAGACTGCTGCATTTGACTACGATTATTTTCTAGCCTTGGTACTATGCAACTTCTTAACCAAAATTCAGGTACCAGTACCAAGATGGAGTAACCTAGATGAGAATGCAGTGAAGGAGAATAGGCTGCTACTAGTGGAGAAGTCATGAAATAGCTGTTCTGGAGTGTTGGAAGGCTTCAAGTTTCCACTCCTGACTCAAACTTCACTTACATTGTGTGAGAGGAGACACTAGTGGAAGACACAGACAGCAGGGCATAGTCATACTGTATAAGGATCAATCCTTCTCTCTGAGAATCTTGTTTGTGCCCCTTCTGTGCAGCCAATGGCACCCCAGTCTTCTATTGCCTCCAAGGCGATGAGAAAACTACTGTCTCTGTCAACCTGAGATGTAAAGAGAATCATCCTTTTAGTGGCATGTCTGGATGAAGATTCCAAATGCTGGTAACCTGGAGGGTCATCAGATGGCTTGGAAAGGAAGTTCATCCTCTAAAAGCCCCTAGAGTCCTCTTCTAGTTAAAACTCTGTGATCTGGAGCAAAACACTTCACTTTTCTGAATCCATTTTCTCATTTGTTAAAAGGGAATAATACATACATAGTCAAGCTCACAGGTTTACTATAAGAAAAATACTTTGTGAACAATGAAATAAAAAGAAAAGTGAGCAATTTATTACTCAATGCTTTTCAAAATGAGTTATTTCATTGATATTTTAGTCCTTATATTGACAGAAATTGCAGTTTTGTGTCATTAACATCTGGTTCTATGTGCATCTAAAATATTAATAATTTAGTGGATATTTAGTATCAGATGACCATAAAATGGATTTCAATTCTGCTTGTAACTGACATATGTAAATTTGGCAAGTAACAATCTCCCTAGGTATCAGTTTCCTCATTTGGAAGTTGGGCTATGACGTCTGTAAGATCTCTTCCAACTCAATCTAGGGCAGCTTATTTGGTGTTAAAACAAAAAGCTATTTATCATAGTTAATTGCATTCTATTTCATGTTGATATGCAGACCTACGACTTTTTCTTGGACTAATCTTTTGATAGTTCCATGTTAGGAACATGGGAAGCCCGATATATTCTAGATCATTCCATGCTTACATATCTTCCTCAGCTCAACATGGTTCAGATAGTATCAAAATCAAAGTCAAAGATTTTTCATCTCTCCCTCTACCAGAAATTCTTTCTAAGAGGATTTACAGAAAATACTATACTCATTTAAATTTTTTAAAATGAATCCCTTCTCAATTCCCTTCAAAATTTATATATGACCCCTGAAGTGTGTCCATTTTCCCTTGGCTTATCCAAATGCTATTCTGGCCCACCTTAGCCTAGTTCCCAAAGAACTTTTCATACTTAGTCAGAAGTCTGAGATTGATTGATTGACTGACTGATGAAGATGGTTCTCATCTCATTTGTGTATGAAGTCTAAAAGGGGGTAGAGTGGCTTTGACTCTAACCTTAATCTATGTTTTATTATCTTTATTTCACGTAGAAAACATGTATTCAAATATAATCTGAGTTTATTTCCTTGCGGGTCATTCAGAGTAGAGAGGTAGATAAGAATAATAATGAGAAATAATATGTAAGTTCCAAGTATGGGAAAATAATTCACTAACCATATTTGTAATAAGTTAATGAAATATTTTATGTGAATGACTCTTTTACATTTTTCAATCCATAAACCATTCCCAGAGGAGGCTGAGCCAAGGCAGTGAGGAAGATGGAGAGAAATCCTGACTGCACTTAGCACAAGTTACTAAACCATCTACAGCTATGATATCAGTCTTTACCTTAGGGAGTAGGACAACCATGTTATTATCCCTTTTCCTAAAAAGTGAAAAATACTCTTAACTCCACCTACCTTCATACATTGGGAATAATCCTTTTGCTTTACATTGAATGGCCCTCCTCATTTTCTTTCCTTTCTCTTTATGCATCTTTCTTTGTTTTTTTTTCCTCAGTTCTTACCCTTCCATTCTTTTCTCTACAATCCCAAAACCTGAACAGAAAGATAGGTGGAGAGACAGATTTGTGAGGATAGTAAAAATTTTAGACCCTAAAAGTCATCCAATATAATATTTTCCCCATTCATGCCACACCTCGCTTAATGTAATACAAATGCAGATCTACCAATTGACAGAATGGGTTATTTTGTGTATTCTGTTTCCTCCCCTATCTGAATAGCCAAAAAAAATTAATAAACTAACCAATCATTTTACATATGATCAAACAGAGACTCAAAGAGGTTAGTTAATTGATTTCCTTAAGATCACATAGCTGGTTAGTGGGAAGGACAAAATTAGAATTTCTGAAAATAATGGTGTTTTCTCTACTACACCAGTACACTAAAAGAATCTTTTTTGGGGTATCCAAGGGGCCCAGTGAATAGACACCAGCCCTGGAGTCAGGAGTACCTGAGTTCAAATTTGGCTTCAGACACTTGACACACTTACTAGCTATGTGACCTTGGGTAAGTCACTTAACCCCAATTACCTTGCCTTCCCCACTCCCCCCCAAAAAATCATTTGAATTTCTCCCTTCTTCAACCTCTTACCTACCCCTTCACAATCCCATAAAAACATGTCCTATGATCCTTCTTTGTCTTTATAGATATTCATAAAAGCAAATAAAGGAAATACAGAGGGTGTTTTACTGCTAAATAGCTGTTCTAATCTACATTATTCCAATTTATGCATAATAGTATTAAAAGAGATCTTAAAGGCACAAGAGGCTGAGGTCTGGGAGGTTTATTTCATGCTAGTTAGAATTCACCACCACCGCCAAAAAGATATAGATCTCTGTTTACTGCCACCCACTTTTCTCATATATCAAAGGTTGAAAATTTGCTACAATAGAATGACCATTGCCTTTGAATCATGTTGACTTGTGTTCAAATACCGAGTCTAATCTTTACTATCTTAAGTCACTCAAACTCTTTGTGTCTCACTTTCATCAAGTTTAAAAGGAAAGGTTTGACTTCGTTCACCTCTGAACTTTTTTAGACTTATAATCAGCATCCTTTTTAATAATTAAGACCCCTCCCAAAAAATCCTCGAAAGTGCCCGATCGCTATTAGGTTGAGAAACCTCGCGGCAGATATTACAACTTTTATAAAACCTGAATGTGGCATTGTTCTTCACATTAAAGTCTAGCAGATGCTCTGATTGGTGGCCTTTTCTGTTCTAAGGGCATTCAGAATTCAATTTTTGTACCCCTCTCTCTCTCCCTCTCTCTCTGTCTCTCTGTCTCTCTCTCTGTGTCTCTGTCTCTCTGTCTCTCTGTCTCTCTGTCTCTCTCTGTCTCTCTGTCTCTCTGTCTCTCTCTGTCTCTCTCTGTCTCTCTCTGTCTCTGTCTCTCTCTCTCTCTCTCTCTCTCTCTCTCTCTCTCTCTGTCTGTCTGTCTCTCTTTCTCTCTGCTGTGGCATAATCCCTTGGTGATTCAGGTATGTAAAACAGGGAAAAGACAACTAATATTTCATGTGGTATTCCCTATCCATGGTATAAAGAGTATGAATTTGAAAGCCTAGTTATGATTCATCAGTGCCAGATTTTTTGAGGGAAATAGCTACTGTACACCTTACTACAAGGGGTAAAAACCAAGTGATATCTCCCAGTGGAGAAGGGATTCTAACCAAACAATTTTTGCCTTGTTAAATGTTCAAGCTAGCATTACTGGTTGATATTCAATCTCACCATATGTGAGGCCAGGTAAATGTAAGATAAGCTTTCTCTATCATGCTAGCTTTGCACCTTGGAATTGTAGTTGATGCATATGCTTTCCAGTGTAACTCCCAACATAAAACTGCAAGTGTTTGAAGGATCTAATGGGAAGTCGGATATGAGGGGGAAGACGACCATTTGAATTGTCCCTTAATCTCGAGATCACCTCACAGTTGGTAAAAATTCAAAGTAAAGCAAATGAAAATGCCTTTACTTTTCAACTATCAGATGAGAACATCAGATGAGGCAGTGTGGTGTACTACAAAGAGTATTAAAATTGGAGTAAGAGGACTTAGGTTTGAATCCTTACTCTGTCATTTAAATTCCCGTGTGACCCAGTAGCCTCATTTGTAAGATGATGTTATCAGACCAGATGACCTCAGAAGTCCCTTCCAGCTCTGAATCTATGATCCTACGTTTAGCTTTGATCTATTAATAACAACTGCGAAAATGCATAAAAGTTCATTTTCCACTCAAAATCTAATGCATTTCGATAAAGTAGAAAATCATTTTTTTAATAAAATCAGATTCTCTAACTTTTTTATGCGTGACCATCTTCATTTAAAAAATGACTAATTTAGTGGGTAGCTGGTGGTGCAGTGAATAGAGCACTGGCCTAGGAGTCAGGAAGACCTAAGTTCAAATCCAGCATCAGACACTTGACACTTACTAGCTGTGTGACCTTGGGCAAGTCACTTAACCCCAAATTGTGTTGCCTTCCCCCCTCCAAAAAAAGGAAAAAATGGCTAATTTGTTCATCAAGTAATATCTGACATTTGTATTAATTCACTTTTGAACCTCACTACAACCCTCAAAATAAGTTGTCTACATATTTAAGGAATCTAAGGTTTCAGTGATGTTAAGGGACATGTCCGAAGTCACACAATTACTGAGGAGGAGAGGTGACGCTCCAGTTATGCTCTCTCAACTTTCTGTTATGTCATGCTGCTCTTAGCCCAGGATGGCTTTCTGAAACTTCCTCTAAGGTGTCACCAAAGGTGTGCAGTGGCCCAATGATCTCTCCATGGATTTAGGCTCTTCTGTAAGGGTCTCCTCCTCTTTTCAGTCACTAACCCAACTTCACTCACTTCCCAGGAATGGTGTTGATAACTAATCCCGAAAATGTGTTCCTCCCAGGGGAGTCAAGTCAAAGTTTCCAATATTTTTAAAGTGTGCTTTCCACAGAGAGTAATAATACAGATAATTCCTAACTAACAAATAAGAAAAGAGTCATTTGGTGGCAATTGTCTTACAGCCATCTTTTAAGTTATTGACTAACAGAATAAAATAGGGAAAATAATATTTGAGATAGATTAGTCTGAAAGCAATCTGCAGGATGGATTGGAGACCTTCTCTTCCTCTGTTTAATCATTTTATTTTAAAATTTTTCCCAGAAATTCATATCAGCAGGCAACAGCAAAAGAAAGCAAAGAGACTGACTCTGCTTATAATCACAATCTCATAATGTTCACTGAATGAATGAATTAGGCACATTATTTCCAGCAAGTATAATCCCTACCTTAATGGATGGAGAAACTAAGAAAGAGAGAGGGTAAAGAATACACCCATAAGCACAAAAAGGGCTACCAGTGGTGTCTGGTCCTTCTTTCAGCTCTGTTGGCCTGCCCACTCTGCCTTCCTAATTTCTAACTTTTACATTGCTTGTTTGACCTTTATGTTGGCGATTAAAAACTGTAAAGGAAAAGTATAAAAGAAAATTCAGCCAAGATATAAATATTGCCTGCAGAGTAGTGAAGGATAATTTCCCCCTATTGCCTCTTCTGAGGCCTGCGGGATGTCAAGTTTCAGCTTATTCCCTTTGTTAAAATTAAATCTCTTCCAAAAACATGTCTCCCACTTGTTACTGTACAGCTGCCAGTCAGTCTAGAAAAAGAGGCAACTTACATTTCTAGGGTCACAAAACTTTGTTAGAAAAAAGGAACTGTGAGGTTTTGTTCATCTTGAAGAAAACACAGGCGTGACTTTGAGGGGGCCTTTTGGATACTAATCCACCATGCGATGCATTGTGGTAGGTGAACCTTCAAAGAGAAGGGACTAATTGATAGCCTGCCAAAGTCTAAGAACTCATCTCTTGCTGAATTAATCTTCCCACAGTTGTATCACTTTCCCCTCACCACTGGCTTACTGGTGATGAGGCATCATGCAGACCCATTATCCAGGCTGGAGACAGACGCCGACTTTGTCTCCCTTCCCACAGTCTCCTGCTGACATTATTTGTGGGAAACTCTAAAGCTGAGATGATTAAACACCCAAAGAAAGTGTGTCCCCAGCTCTTGACTTGCTGCAGAGGTGTCCCATTTGCATGGCCTTCCTGCCATATGGGAAGGCATTGTCCAGCACTCTGGCACTGGCGTCTCAGTGCCATTCAGACGTTTAGCCAAGCATGAAAGAAAACATGTGTTGTTGATGCTTTGGCCAAAGCACATGTGGCTCCACTGGGCTTATAGGAGAATTTCAGGAGGAGGAGCTGTCAGGCCTCAAAGATTGTCCTCAGTCTATTAGCGGGATCTGCAGTTCAGAGAAATGAAGCTATTTCATGCCTTGGAGCACGAACAGACATGGTTACTGGTGTTCTTTCCCCACATCACTGAGAAAAAAGAGAGATTTGGTTGTTTCTTTGTTGTTGGCAGGATGTCTGAAAGGCCAGAATGATTTCTTTTGTCCTAGAAGCAACCCTTCTTTTTTCTTTCATTCCTTCCCCTTATGATTAATGTTATACTGTTCACACTCCTCCTTTGCCCTTGTAGGTATGCAGAAAGTCATTGGGACGTCAGCTGTGAGTCCTGTAAAAAGATATTTTCCAGTCCGCCAAACATTTTTTTTTATTATTGCTGTTGCTGCTACTGCTGCTGCAACTACTACTACTACCACCACCACCACCACCACTACCACTACTACTACTAGCTAGTTAGTTAATATTGATAAAGCTTGTTAAAGTTTATAATACTTTTTACTTGTTATCTCATTTTATCCTCATGAGATACTAATAAATACACACACACACATATATATATATGTATATATATATATATATATATATAAAAACACACACACACACGTGTGTGTGTGTGTATTTAGAATTTAAATCTTAGGAAGTTTTCCACAGAGAGAAAAAAAAAATTGAACCAAATTTGTGAGACATCTCTAGAAATGAGTCTTATCCAATCATCATCAGAATAGAGAAAAGACAATACAAACTGTCTTGCCCCCAAAATGCATTCTAAAGGAGGAAGAAATATGACAATGTGAGATGGAGTTGTGGAAACATGATTTTCATGCTGTGGTGTCTATGGTGACTCCCTTTATTTCTCCTTTTTACCTTGCTGTGGAATATTTCCCAGAGGGACCAGAACCCAATGGGTAAGTTCAGAACCCGCAACTACTATTGTTGCCCTGAAATTATAGTGTCATGAAAGAAATAACAATGGGGTGAGAACAGTTGGAGATCTTTTGATCCTGGAACAGTGATAGAGACCATGATCTGGAAACATAAAAAAATGGGGGCCTGAAAAGCCTAGAAATTATTGTAAATAGCATTTGGCTGGTAAGAGAGAGTGCTAGTGATGTTCTGCACTCATGTCCTCATTTTTTCCTTGTTTTGGAAACATGATGCCAAGATGGAATATCGTAGTACATCCTTCACTTCTTTCCATAAACTGAGCATGTATGCAGTTGCAATTCCATTACCCCTCACTGGAGATCTGAAAGGTCATTCAGAAGGAGGTGTAGGAATTGTGAGAAGTATATGTGTTCATATAAGATGATTTTATCTTTCTCACCTTTCCACTTTAGTTCATGAACTAGGTATAGACAGCAGATTTTATATTTTAATATTGTGAGTAATCATTCATTTTATGCTCTAAATCAATGTCAGGTATGAACAAGGAAGTTTCATCTGAACAAGACTGGCACAACATACGTTTTACAAGTAAAAGAAGCGACTTAGAATCTTGCACCAGTGACTCCTCTGGAGGCTAGCAGGGATGCTACAGACATTTCAAAGAACTATCTCCCACCTGAATAACAGAGAAACTGACAGGGCCATTTGTCTGATGACTGAAATAGAGCATCCATCCTCTGGGCAACTCAGATACTGTTCTTCTTTCTTAGAAATGATAATCACATACTAACTTCCAGGAGACTTCCAGTAGTATCACTTATTTCCTCATGATCCAAGTACTTCAAGTTGGGGACCAGGGACATATGTCTGGATACTTTTCTAGGACCACCTATTTTGACGTTTATGATCCTTTGAGTTGAAAAATTTCTTTTTCATATCTAGTATTTTTTCTACTTCCAGATTTGTATTTTGAAAAGTTTTGTAGGCCGGAATTATTTCTTTCCAGGCTAGATCTTAAGGTTGCTATTGCTTTTTTTTTCCTTCAAATTTAATCCCCTCTCACTTTGGTATTTTCCTCCCAGAGAATTCAAAATTCATCATTCTTGTGAATGATATTGTTTATATACACATAATTCCTTGACACCTATAGTAGCATTACATTGCTGATAACCAAAACTAAAGTGCATTATTGATAATATTATTGCTTATTTCCCTGTGTCATTCAAGTCATTGCTATTGCTTGTCTTTTTTACTTAATAAGTGTAAGTATATATTGTACTATTATTGTCTGCATTTATATATGTTTTATTACTTTTAATTTTTGCATAATACCACAGGCTTCCTTGCTTAAAATTTATGCTATTGTTTTAGATAGAATTTTAACTGAGTGGATGTTGGAATACTAGAAAACCTATTAAGTAATGGATATGGAAAGTTATAGAATCTTTTTCATCTTAGGATTGGATCGTGAGTCAAAAATTAAATATTTAACAAAAACTTGAGAAGCAAATTGTAAGATGTCTTGTTACATATGCAGTGATCGCCAATAACTTCAAACCAGGAAATATCACCCAGAAAATTGTTATTGTTATTGTTGCTTTTATTTGTACCTGAATTACCAGAAATAGTTGAAAATTCATAAATTGGAATTGATCACTCAACCTTTCTCCAGAGCAGAGGAGCTGGTAAAAATTCTGGAAAACATAAAGGGAAAGAACACTCACCAGTAGACAAGCTCAAACTATTGCTTAAAATGGAAAAATTAAAATTATTCAACCATAAACAGTTGCTAGGTTTAGATTTCCAACTCCCTTGGAAATCATAAGAAATAATAAATAAAAGGAATTCAAAAATGCAGGAGACTTATATGAACTAATGAAGAATAAGTAGAATCAGGAAAATTATATTAATAATTACTATAATAATACAACAATACAAATGAAAATATGAATTACCTAAAGCTGAATAATGTGACATTATAAAAAATCAATCTTATCTTTATAGAAGAACTAAGGAAATCTGCCTCACTCTTGTTAGAACTGGAGAACTATAGATGAAGAATGTTGAATATTGTGTCAGTTTAAACTACTGACAGTTTAAATTAACTTTTTTTTAAAGAAAAGTCTCATCTAGTGGTGAAGGGAGCTATATATCTGAAAACAATTACTACAACAAAAACAAAATGCATCAACTCAACTTAAAAATATATGCATGTGTATACATATAAGTTAATATTTTGTTATATTTATGTTTAGGTGTATGTATGTATGTATGTATGTATCCCTGGGACACCCCACTGGAGACCTTTTTCTAAGCTGATAACAAAACATTATGTAATGTGAACTGCTCAACACCATGAATATAAATATCAATTAATCAATTAATTCTTCTCTTTCAGGATCTCTGAATAATCAATTGTCTGTTACTCCTTATCTCTGCTCCTGCATGCTCAAGATCTGGATGTCTTAGTACTTTTGTTAAGCTGTGTTCATGAATTCAGTGATTCAGCCAATGCAATTGCTCAGTTTATTATACTGCTGCCTACAATTCCCGGCCCCCCCCTCCAATTTCACTATGTCTCTGGTATGGCCTCTACTAAAAGCATTGCTTTAGAAAAAATTCAAACTGATTGGTAACATAAGCATGTTAATATCCAACCCCAATCTACCATGTGCATTTCAGGTAAGAATACTCTATTTAATCCAGCTTATACATAACCAAATAACTGGAGGGAAAATACTCAGAAATTGGTCCTCAGATTATTTCTAATTTAGACCTCTGCAAAAGGGTTTTTACTTATTAATTCAATAATCTCAGGAACTATACAGACCAACACGAGAAAGACAAGATGCCTAGTTTCCTTCTCTTAAATGCTTTATGTGTTGGTTTGAGAAGGGAGTCAGCTAAGTAGATTTCTTTTTCCTCTGCATCAATCGTCTCTCTCACTTAAGTTCAGGTGAAGACATTGATCTATACTTCTGTTCTTTTACTACTCAAACAGTCTATTGGCTTTGTCTACAGGAAGGTAGCACTGCTTGGGTAGCAGAGCCCCTTTAACGTTTAATTGTATGAAGAGTACAAGAAGACTGACTTCTTCTTGATTGCTCTTAGTATTTTTCCAAACTCTAGAAAAAGCTTCTTTGTCAGATGAATGCAACCTTAAGCCACCACACTCTGCAAATTCATTAGTTTTAGGATTATCACAACCCACACCCCAAAGCATCTTCTCCCCAGGAAAAAAATAAATAATCCCTTCAAATTATGTGGGATGGACTTAAACATCTACAAATATACATCATAAGCATAATAATTTGGCATATGAGAAATTCATAGGCAATTATTCTAAATTCTTTGTACAATACCCGTGCAGAAAACACATAAGGCATGCAAATAAAAGTGACTTGCAGTCAGCAATAGAAAATGCAGCATCATTTTCATAAAACTAAACATATGATAGCATTGCATATATTAGCCAAAATATGCTTTATGAATATATAATATGTAATGACACATAAAAGAACCAAGTACTATAAGTAAATGCAGAGGCCAAAGGGAGAAATATAATTCATGCATATATAACAATACATGTAGATAGTATTAGTTTATGAATATAAATATCAGAGAAGCATAACATGGGAAAAAGCACATTGCACATCAAATACATAATATATAACACAAGAGCATGTTGAAGTTATAGAAAGCACATAGTATATGTGCTTTATTACTGAATATTATCTGATTTACAGGGGTAAATACCTCTTCCTTTGCTCCCCAAACATGTAAATTCCTATAATTCCTGTCCAAGCATTATCATTACTTTTCTGCGGTGATCTCCTACATGTCCCTGGCTGAATTTCAGTCATTTCAGGTCTATTATCTTTCACATCAACCCTGAACGTATAGATGGCCTTCAGTCTCTGTCTCTAGCACGCCCCCCCCCCAATAACTGAAGTATTAAATAGAAAAAGGAATACCCTTGTGAACAGAGGTCCTCTTGGGTCTGGGAAGACTTTATTGACTTTGCTGACTATACATTAAGTAACAAATACTTAGTGTACTCATCCAAAACAATATTCAAGTATTTATTGTATGAATCATTGTCTAAATCTAGTAGTCTGTCAAAAACTGGTGTCTGGGCTGTTCTTGAAATTTAACTGAATCTCCATCATTCATCCTGATGACTAGGAACCCCAATATTGGCAGCCATCTCTAGAGTGGGAATTAGGGGAAGGAAAGAAAAAAATGAAATTTATATGATTTTTTTGTATATTTGAAAGCACTAACAAGTTGTGCATAGCACATTTGCAGCTTCATGTACGATCATCTATTTATTATGCAATATTAAGGAAATAAAATTTAAATGAAGAAAGTTTTTTTAAGTTATATAATCTTTATAGTATCCCAATGATGCTTCAAGACTATTTACTATGCTGCAAATTACTAAATTTTCCAGTTTCTTTATATGGGATAGCTTTCCATCAATCCACTACATTGTGTGTTCCCTACACAACAAGATTTCTTAGCAGGACTATTTTTCCTGGTTGAAATTCTTGACAATGAACTGTAGAATTATGTCATTGCTTGTATCTGTCAGAGTTTATTTTTATTTAAATTGAGGCTTTAACTATATTTTAGGCCTTCTTCAACCAATCTCTTAACTGAGAGATATATTGCTTGTGAGTTTTTACATCATTTCCGTCTTCTTAATAACTGCAGCAGCTTTCTGTTTCCTGATTGGGTATGCTTATGCACATCAGATAAAATGCGCTTTCATCAGTAGGATGTGGCTTGGATTCCTTCTAGCTGCTTTCAGAAATAATTTTATACATGGGAGAAAAAGTTTCCATATATAAGTTTCAACGATTTGCTAGTAATGATACTTTCCTAGGGATGCAGCATAAGTTGGTAGCCCTGTCTCTCTAATATCAAGTACACATCTTGCATTTCTTAGCAACATCTGCCACCATTAGGGACTAGTAGAATCTGCTTCTTAATAGTGCAAGCGTTTCTCTTGATCCAAATATGTAAAGTCATCATAGAGTAATTTTCTGGTAATAGAGGAATGACCCTTGAAGAGCACTTACTGATTCCTGAGGCCGCGAGTCGAATCCTTTATAGCATGATCCAACATTTCATTGCAACACACCTACTTCTGTCATTCCCTCAACAGTAGGGTGCCCTCCAGAAATGATACTTTCACCTCATCACATTTAGTACTACTTGTAGTCTGTCACAATAAAGTCATTTCTCTTGCTAATCATTCAAAGACAGCTAGTGAAAGGAAGATTGGTTCATTGCAATAAAGTTTGCATCCACTGATTTCTTCCATTGACTCTCTAATCAAGTCCTAGACATTCAGATTCTTCACATTTTAGAGATACAATTTCTGTGTAGTAGATTGCCTTTCCCTTTCCATAATACCAATAACAATAGTAGCAACTAACAGTTACATCATACTTAAAGGTCTTCAAATCATTATATACATTTACATTTGAACATATGTACATACACATATGTATTTACACATACATGTATACACACCTTGATGATCCAAATAACAACCATGTGGAGTCAGTGCTATTATTATTCCAAATTTACAGATGAGGAAACTGAGAGAGTAAAAGAGCAAGTGACTGTTGCAGGATTCAAACTCAGGCCTTCCTAACCACAAGTCTGACATTATTTCCTATGTGAATCCAAATCCCTTTTAGAAGTATAACAATAGCTTCATACAGACTACAATTTGTTGGGTCAGGGTATCTTTATACACAATATGTATGGCCATCTTCCTTAGCCAATAGTGTACAATAAACTCATAAGTGACTGATGAAGTAAGACAATAAGTGTTTAGTAAGTGACTCTTATTGGCTTCCATCCTCTGTTTAGTGCTGAGGATCAAAAAAAGGGCAAAAACAGTCCTTACTTTCAAGGAACTCACAGTCTACTGGGAGAGACAACAGGCAGCAAACAGTTACGTACAAGAAACCTCCATACTTGCTAAGTTTTGACTAATCAACAGAGGTAAGAAACTAGAAGTAAAGAGGATTGGGAAAGGTTTATCTCAGACGGTAGGATTGCAACTGAGATTTGAAGGAAACCAGGGAATTCAGGAGAAAGTTGAGGAGAGAGAGCATTCTAGGCATGGTGGTCAGCCAGCAAAATTCCCAATGTCAGAAGATAGAAGACCTTGTGTGAGGAATAACAAACAAGTGTCATTAAATCATATATTTCTGGGATGGGAGTAAAGTTTAAGATTGGAAAGTTAGTTAGGGGCCAGGTTATGAAGGGCTTTAAAAGTGAAACAGAGCTTTTTACATTTGATCCTTCAGAGGTCCTACAGAGGCAGGGAGCCACTAGAATCTACCACACAGGGGAGTGAAATCTCAGTCCTATGTTTTAGGAACATCAACTTGATTTCTAGGTGGAAAATACATTACAGTGTGGAAAGACTAAAGGCAGGGAGACCAATGAGTAGGCTATTGCAATAAAGCAGGCTAATGATTTTTCAAACAATATGCAAGTTAGTATTATTCAGAATATAAGCCACCAAATGGGACAGTGAACAAAGCAGAGGACCTGGAGTCAGGAAAATCTGAGTTCAAATCCTGTCTCAGACAATTCCTAGCTACGTGACCCTGGACAAGTAACTTAACATTTCTGTGCCTCAATATACTCACCTGTAAAATAAGGATAATAATAGTACCTATTTTCCAGTGCTGTTGTTAGGATCAAATGAGTTATATGTTTATGTAAAATGATTTGTAAAACTTAAAAGAACATATATATAATATTATGTTATATGTATATATACATATACACACATACATATATGTTCCATTATAATTATTGTTGTCATTATCATCATTATAATGGTCACCATAATCTATGTTATTATCATTAATTTTATCAGTATATTGTTTTCAATTCATACCCAGAATCTTGCACCTACATATAATTTTGGAAAATTCACAGTGATAGTCCACTAAAATGTCAACAGCTCCAATTTGTGTATAGAATAACAAGTTTTCAAATCTTTCGACTAATGAAACAATTGTGAGAAATTTCCAGTGATCACTTTTCTGCTTCAAAGCTTTCCAGGCTAACGTCAATATGTAATACAAAGATCTTTTTGGAGCTGCATAATATAACATTGGTACAAACCCAAAAGAGTTGCACAAGGCCTTAAAAATGTTTCTATACCTTTTGCCCCAGCTGACCAGACTACTATTGAAGGAATCCAGCCACATTTATCTTCTTATCTTCACTTGTTTTCAGGTATTTTCAAGTAAATTACACTCAAGATAATTGAACAGAACTTTTGGACAATATCTCTTTTGGACAGCTTTCTCTTTGTAACCACCAAACGTAGAGAAATCTTTAGTTCTCAAAGATCCTCCAGACACATTCAGTCAACAAATTCTACTTCCTTCTTTGCATCAGTACTCACTCCCTGTCAAGCACCACATAATAGGCAAAGACTCCCTGGTCCTAATACTTGCGAATTGATAGATTTAGACTATCATCTCCAGGCAATCAAACACTTTCATTAGTCTTTTGCCATGCTCTTTCAATGTCTACCCAAAAACTTGAGGTCCTCCAGGTATATTAATATCTCCCAATGGTACATTTCTACAACTACCTTCTCCATTAGTTATGGAAAATTGTCAGGTATCCCCAAGATAACTTAGTATATGTGTTTTAAATGGAAGGTAAAATATCATTGGACATCTAGAGACTATCTTCTCTCTCTGTTTTTTTTCTGTTGTAGGGACTTGATCATAGATTTAGAGCTCGAAGTAAGCTTGGAAATAACCTAGGCTTGAGGTGTCAAAAATAAGACCTTTATTTACATATGACCTAGAACACTCCTAAGTGTTGCACAAACTAGATTGAAATAAAATTGAAACATATTTAAAAAGCTAAAAATTAAAAAAAACATTAAAACATAGATAATTTAATATTGTAAAATTAAGTTAATATGTGGCCCAGAAGGATATTTTTGTACCATTTAGTGGCATCTGTTTCAGTTTGAGTTGGATACCATTGATGTAGTCCATTTACCTCATTTTACAGGTAAAGCACTTGAAACCTGGAGAACTGAGGTGATTTGCTCAAGCTCATACATGTAGTAAGTGGCAAACTCATTCTCAAATTCCAAACCTAGGCCTTTTTTTTAGATTCTTATATTTTTTATTATTTTAATTTTTCAAATGCTTTGTTAACTTCTGATTTACATCACTCATTTCCACCAGATTTTGAGTTACAAATTTTCTATCTGTTTTTCCCCTACCCACCATCCCAAAATAGCAGTCCCACAGGATATCCCCTCCTCCAATCTACTCTCTCCTATATTTTCTCCCATACCCCTTTTGACTTTTCCAGTGGATATCTATGCCTTAGTGCCTGTATATCTTATTTCCCAATTACATGTAAAGTAGTATTAATAATAGTATATATATGTATTTTATTTTAAAACTTTGAATTCCACATTAAATCCATTCCTCCCTTGTCACCCACCCTTACTGGGAAGATAGGCAGTTCAGTATAGGTTGTACATGTGTGGCTAATGCAAAACAATAACATAGTAGATATATTGTAAAAGACTGACTATATTTCCCTCCCTCCTATCCCACATCCCCACTTGTTCTATTCTCTACTTTGATCCGGTCCCTTTTCAAAAGTGGGTGCTTCCAACTTCTCTCACCCCCAGTCTGCCCTCCCTTCCATCAGAACCCTCTCATCCCCTTGCCTACCTACTCTCCTGGATGGTGAGATACCCTATTTAGTGTGTATTTCATTCCCTCCTCAAGCCAAATTCAATGGGAATAAGGTTGACCCATTCCCTATTGCCTTCCTATTCTGCCCCTCCATTGTAACCATTTTCCTTTGCCTCTTCTATATGGCATAATTTACCCCATTCTGTCTCTCCCCATTTCCTCTCATTATATTCCACTCTCTCCTTTTAATTTTACCTTTTAAGTATTATCCCTTCCTGTTAAATTGGTCCTGTGCCCTCTATGTATACCTGTAAACATGTATACACACATTCACATATGTATTCATAGGCCCATATACCCTCATATATATATATATATTTATATTCCCTTCAACTACTGAGAAAAGTTTTATAAGTTACACTTATTGTTTTTCCATGTAGGAATGTGAATAGTTCAACTTTGATAAGATCCTTATGATTTCTTTTCTCTGTTTACCTTCTCATGCTTCTCTTGCTTCTTGTATCTGAATGTCAAATTTTCTATTCAATTCTGGTTTTTTCAGCAAGAATGCTTGAAAGTTCTCTATTCCACTGAATGACCATATTTCCCCCTGAAACATGATACTCAGTTTTGCTGGGTAGGTGACTCTTGGTTTTAATACCAGCTCCTTTGACCTCCAGAATGTCATATTCTAAGCCCTTCGGTCCCTCAGTGTAGAAGCTGCCAGATCCTGGGTTATCGTGATTGTGTTTCCACAATATTCAAATTATTTCTTCCTGGCTGTCTGTAATATTCTCTCCTTAATCTGGGAATTATGGAACCTGGCTATAATATTCCTAGGAGGTTTTTTGGGGGGTCGATCTTTTTCAGGAGGTGATTGGTGGATTCTTTCAACCTCTATTTTGCCCTCTGGTTCTAAAACATCAGGGGAGTTTTCTTTGAGAACTTCCTGGAGGATGATTTCTAGGTTCTTACTTTGATCATGGCATTCAGGTAGTCCAATAATTTTTAAATGATCTCTCTTGGATCTATTTTCCAGGTCAGTGGTTTTTCCCTGGGATATTTCACATTGCCTTCTATTCTTTCATTTGTTTGGATCTGTTTAACAGCATTTCGATTTCTCATAAAGTCATTAGTTTCCATTTGCTCCAATCTGATTCTGAAGCAATGATTCTCCTCATTGAGCTTTTGAGATTATTTTTCTATCTGGCAAATTTGGCTTTTTAAGGCATTTTTCTCCTCATTGCCTTTTTGAACCTCTTTTGAAATTTGAGTCACTCGGGGCGGAGCCAAGATGGCAGAGTAGAAGCACCACCCTCCCGCAGCTCCGGCTTCCACCCTCCCCAATCCATGTAAAAAGGGGACTCTTAACAAACTTTGGAGCTGCAGAACCCACAAAATGACACAGAGAAGCTAACCTCCCTCTGAGAACAGCCGGCAGGCCGGCAGGAATTGGCCAGCACAGCGCTCTGGGAGCCGAGCCCAGCCCCACGCTGAGGTTTTCTCCCCAGGGCGGGCCTGACCAGCCCCCAGCCAGAGGGACTCCAGATCAGCAGCAGCTGTGGCCGTTTCCAGATTTATCAACACATAGATGCGAAGGACAAGGTGAGAGGCCAATGCATTCTGGACTTTGGGACCCAGTAAGTGGGAGTGCCTGGCTTTTACCCCCGGGGCGAGAAACCTCTGAGACGCTGGCACAGCCTGCCAGCGCCACGTGGCGGCTTCAGCTCCTGGCCTGCAGAGTGTAGGGGGACCAAGCACCAGTCTGAGGGGTAATCGCTCTTGCTTTAACCTGCTTGGATCTGGATTGCAGTCTAGGGTGGAGGTCCTGGGGTGTGTGTCCAGCTTTCCAGAGCATGTGGAGGCCTCAGAGAGGGCACCCATCTAATACCTCCGGCAGCTGAGAAAACCCCAGCGTCTGGGACGAAAACTCCCCTGTCTGGTGGCAGAGTCCTACTGTGGCAAAAAGCCCAAAAGTCAAATCATTGAGTGGCAAAATGAGCAGGCAAAGGAAACAAAGCAGACAGAAGATTCCAACATTACACTCCTATTTTGGGGATAAGAAGGAGCAAGGCATGGAACAGGAGGAAATCAGTGAAGTCAGAACTCCTGCACCAAAAGCTTCAAAGGAAAATACAAGCTGGTTACAGGCCACAGAGGACCTTAAGAAGCAGATAAGAGAAGTGGAGGAAAAATTGGGAAGAGAAATGAGAACAATGCAAGAAAATTATGAAATTAGAGTCAACAGCCTGACTGAAGAAAATAATACCTTAAAAAACAGACTGACTCAAATGGCAAA
>NW_027185665.1:13239971-13284021 GCF_028583685.1 Petaurus breviceps papuanus | reverse complement strand
CATATGTGAATGTGTGTATATATGTTTACAGGTATACATAGATAGAGGGCACGGGACCAATTTAACAGGAAGGGATGATACTTAAAAGGTGAATTTAAGAGGTGAGAGGGATATAATGAGAGGAGATGGGGAGAGACAGAGTGGGGCAACTATCTCATACAGAAGAGGCAAGGGAAAATGGTTACAATGGAGGGGAAGAATAGGAAGGCAAAAGGGAATGGGTCAACCTTATTCCTATTGAATCTGGCTTGAGGAGGGAGGGAAATACACACTAAATAGGGGATCTCACCCTCCAGGAGAATAGGGTGGGGAGAGGATATGAGGGGAATGATGGAAGGGAGGGCAGGCTGGGGGGGAGGGAAGTTGGAAGCACCCACTTTTGAAAAGGGACAGGATCAAAGTAGAGAATAGAACAAGTGGGATGTGGGATAGGAGGGAGGGAAATATAGTCAGTGTTTTACAATGTATCTGCTATGTTATTGTTTTGCATTAGCCACACATGTACAACCTATACTGAACTGCTTATCCTCCCAGTAAGGGTGGGTGATAAGGGAGGAAGGGAATGAATCTGGAATTTAAAGTTTTAAAATCAAATGTTTAAATATATATATATATGTATATATATATATACTATTATCAATATTGTTTTACATGTAATTGGGAAATATAGAGATCCACCATGCCCTACTGTAAAAGTTGAAACGGGTATGGGAGAAAATATGGGAGAGAGAAGATCAGAGGTGGGGATATCCTGTGGGACTGCTGTTTTGGGGGGATGGGTGGGGGAAAAATGGGGAGAAAATTTGTAACTCAAAATCTGGCGGAAACGAACGTTGTAAATCAGAAGTTAATAAAGCATTAAAAAAAAAGAAATTTGAGTCACTCTATTTTTAAGGTGTTATTTTCCTCAGTCAATTTCATAATTTTCTTGCATTGTTCTCATTTCTCTTCCCAATTTTTCCTCCACTTCTCTTATCTGCTTCTTAAGTTCCTCTATGGCCTGTAACCAGCTTGTATTTTCCTTTGAAGCTTTTGGTGCAGGAGTTCTGACGTCACTGTCTTCCTCTTGTTCCATGCTTTGCTCCTTTTTGTCCCCAAAATAGGAGTCTAATGTTGGAATCTTCTGTCTGCTTTATTTCCTTTGCCTGGTCATGTTGCCCCTCAGTCACTTGTCCTCTGGGCTTTTTTGCACAGTAGGACTCTGCCACCAGACAGGGGAGATTTCATCCCAAACACTGGGGTTTTCTCAGCTGCCAGAGGTATTAGATGGGTGCCCTCTCTGAGGCCTCCACATGCTCTGGCAAGCTGGACACACATCCCAGTACCTCCACCCTAGACTGCAATCCATATCCAAGAAGGTTAAAGCAGGAGCAGTTACTCCTCAGACTGGTGCTTGGTTGACCTATAAACTGCAGCCCAGGAGCTGAAGCTGCCATGTGGCACTGGCTGGCTGTGCTGGCATCTCAGTGGCTTCTGGCCCAGGGGCAAAAGCCATGCACTCCCACTTACTGGTTCCCAAATTCCAGATTGCACTGAACTCTCACTTTGTCCTTTGCATCCATGTGTTGATAAATCTGCAAATGGCCACAGCTGCTGCTGATCTGGAGTCCCTCTGGCTGGCAGCTGGTCAGGCCTGCCCTGGGGCTAAAGACTCAGTGTAGGGCTGGGCTCAGCTCCCAGAGCACTGGCCAAGCCCAGCGCTGGCCAATTCCTGCTGGGGTGTCCTCAATGGGAGGTTAGCTTCTCTGTGTTATTTTGTGGAGTCTGTAGCTCCAAAGTTTGTTTAGAGTTCCCTTTTTACATGGATTGAGGTAGGTGGAAGCTGGAGCAATGGGGAGGTCATGCTTCTACTCCACCATGTTGACCCAAACCCAGCAGTTTTTACATTGCACCTATGATTATTTCTAGGAATGCATTTTAAGGAAAAAAATGGGAATTTCCTATATATTAATTTCTTCTAACAGCATGTAGAATTTAACCATCATTCAAAACCAAATCATCACTCATTAAAGAAACATTTTCAGAAAAAAAATATTTAATTGAGACAAGAATATAAAAAAGAATTGCTATTTGTTGTTCAGTCATTTTCAGTAGTGTTCAAATCTTTGTTACCACATTTGTCATTCTCTTGTCAAACATCCTGGAGTGGTTTGTTATTTCCTTCTCCAGCTCATTTTACAGATCAATAACTGAGGCAAACAGAGTTAAATAATTTGCCCAGGGTCACACAGGTAGTAAGTGTCTGAGGCTGGATTTGAACTCATGAAGATGACTCTTCCTGATTCCAAACCCAGTGCTTTATACACTGTGCCACCTTGCTGACCCAAATTAATATTTTAAAAAATCCCCTACAATTTTAAGCCTGAATGTTATGCAACCTATTCATTTAGCAATCCAGTCTCATAAGTTATAATAATATTCTAAAACCTCACTAAGGTTAGAAACAAGACATTAGTAGAATTTAAAATGATAGAAATGAGCCTTAGAAGGGCTCAAGATAGCAATTTTAAGAACTTTTCAAGAGAATGATTCATTTTAAATATGAGTTTAATCAACCTAGAGCATAAGGGATTTGTATCATGGTTCACTGCCCCATTTCAGTTCTCTTGTTCAATGTCAGTCACTTGATCAGTTAAAAAAATTATTAAGTGGCTGCTCCATGCCAGTGAGATATGGGAGACACAGGCATAGGACCATCCAGAACAGTATGCTCACATAAAAGGAGATTCTGAACTCTAAAAGCAAAGTGGAAATTTAGGAGATTAAAAGAATAATAAAAAGTATAAATTTAGAGCCATCTCCATGCCAAATGTTCACACAGACTATTTTGCCTGACTTGTGGTAGAATGTTCCAAGCTCATATCAGTCTGGTCAGCCACAATGGGACACGATGTACCTTGACCCCAACACAATGAAGTCATTGTGGTCCTCTTTGAGAAGAAGGACAACAACCACTCATCTGCATGCCAGGTACCGTGCTAAGCATAGCAGATACAGAGTCAAAAGACAGAACTTTCTAATGAGTAGCTCCCAACATAATGGGAGAGACAACAAGCAAACAAATATGTGCAAGCAAGCTATATGTAGGATTTAGGAAATAATTAACAGAAGAGAATAGAATAAGAGGAGTGGCAAAGGATTCCTGTTGAAGATGAGATTTTATTTTATTATTTTTGGGGGGGTTAACAAACTTCCTTTAATCAATCAAACATATCATTTACCTAGTTCAGGGGGAAAAGGTCAGCACCCCGAACTTCAGAGTATACAGACAAGTTACAAGCAGACAGAGAAACAGATCAAGCAGACAGGCATCCAACTGTCTGACCATTACATCCATTCCTAGTCACAGTTACCAGAGAGGGAAGCATCAACATCTGAGTTTTCAAAGCCAGGGGACTCTACAGCTGCCCAGAGTCTTGTCTGGTCAAATCACACAACATTTCTCAAAGTGAGCCCCCTGAAGATGAGATTTTAGTTGGGACTTAGAAAAAGCCAGAAAGGTCAGTCGCTGGAGCAGAGGAGGGAGAACATTCCAGGCATGTTGGACTACTGGAAAAGTACTCTAAGTCAAGAGATACCATGTGATTTTCATGGAACAGCAAGGGGGATAACATTACTGAATCAAAGAATATGTGATAAGGAGGAAGGTATAAGGAGATGAGAAGTAGGAGAGGGTGAGGCTGTGAAAGGCTTTGAATGCCAAACAGATAATTTTTCATTTGGTCTTGAAGGCAATAGGGAGCCACTGGAGCTTACTGAGTGTGGGAGAGGGAGAGACACAGATCTTCTCAGACACCTTGCTTGCCACCACTATGAGTGAGGCATATAGGCAGTGGCTTTCACTGGTGATGCACTTAATAATAATCATTTAGATGGTTTCCAATGTATTCCATCTAACAAAACTCTTTTTGATACTGTTGTCAAAATGGCTGGGAGTTATTGATGAACATTTCACGTATTGTTCTTTTTTCTTCTTTCTTTATCTTTACATACAGGTTGAATCCCTTGTCAATCCCTTTATCTCCTGAAGGATAAAAATACCTTTTAGGCAAATCTTAAATTTAGTGGGTTTGCTCATGACAGATAGAATTCTAGCATATGTCTGGATCACTTTATTCCCACCTCATTGCTATGCTATACTTCTTTTAGGACCATCAGCCAGTAAATAACTATTTATTAAGCACCTACCACATTCTAGAGGAAGCTAGGTGGTGCAGTGGATAAAGTGCCAGGCCTGGAGTCTGGAAGACCTGAGTTCAAATCCAGGCTCAGCACTTATTACCTTTCTGGCCATGCATTTAACCCTGTCTGGCTAGGTTTCCTCATCTGCAAAATGTGCTGGCAAAAGAAATGGCAAACTGCTCTAGTGTCTTTGCCAAGAAAACCCCAAATAGGCTAACTTAGAGTCAGACATGACAGAAGAACAACTACACACTATATTCTGGGTGATTTTCTATGTGTTGAGGATACAAAGAAAGGTCAAGAACAATCATTATTTTCAAGGAGCTCATATTTTAATAGGGGAGAAAGAATGAAAACAATTATGTACAGACAAGCTATATACAGTATTAATTGGAAAAATCAGTAGATGACATATATTAAAGGGATCAGGAAAGTCTTATTTTTTGAATTCATACAAGTTCACTTTAAAATTTCTACAGGACAACCAGTTTGAGATTGTAATAGGTAGTTGGAGATGAGAGACAGCTAGTAGATCTTATAATCATCAGCATAGGTGATAATTGAAATTATAAGAGCCGATGAGATGACCAAGTGAAATAATATAGAGGAAGAAGAGAAGAGAATCTAGGACAGAGCCGTGGGCAGCATTTGATTTTAGTGGGCATTACTTGGAAGAAAGTACAGGAAAGGAGAAAGAAATGAGAAAGAACAGTCAGACAGGAAGAAGCAAAATTCATCTATTTCTTCCTCTATTCACTAACTTCCCGATATATCTCTGATGACAGTGTTGTTTCCACGTCAACTACTCTTTAGCCATATGCTTTCCATAATGCTTCCCCCAGTGGACTCCTAGTTTTCTTTACCAGAGTGAATCTTCTTAATTTATAATGTCACTCTGTGTCCTTGCTGCCTTCTTTCTTTCCCCCACCTTAAAAAAAACCCTTTCTTGTTTTGAGAAGTTGGAAGTTATTTGCCCTCTTGGTTGTTCACTTTGGGACATTCTGAAGCTTCCTAATGTCCTCACTAAAATATGAAGTCCATATAGTACACTAAACTCCAGATATGGTCTGATCAGAGAAGGTCCATCTCTTCTTAGATGCTTTCTTTTCAAGGAGGCCTATGATGACCTTAACATTTTCTATACTGTCTCATGGCTAGCGGGAGAGAGCATATGAGAGGATATTTAAGGGTTCCTTTTAAATTTCAATTCATCAAACATGTTCAAATTGATCTTGGCCATCTTCTTTTTATAATAAAGAAAGAGTCTTGGCCCATGAAATGATGAAATGGTTATGGGATGGACAAAATGGGGACTCTGAAAATAACCTTGATGATGTCAAAAGTTTTTTCCAGGATTCCCTTTTGTATCTTACTTTTCTTAAAATAAAGAGAAGCTGTGCTCAGAGAGCTATTGTTTGTTGTTCCTATTTTATTTTTGTTCTTCTTTTTGTTTTTGATAAGGGACCATGAATGCAAATGCAGGTAGGCCTCTAGTATTTACCTTCCAGGGCTATTTTTGATCCAGACCTGTGATTTCACAGGAAATTTCCAGTGAGGACAATCACTCCATCTGCCTAGGCAGAGTAACACTTTCTCTCCAATTTATAGTTTCAGAGGGCTGCCTGGAACACCAGAATTTAACTGGCCCGTCCAAAGTCACAGATCCAGTGGCAGGATTCAAACCTAGGTCTCCCTGATGCTATTTAAGCATTACATAGTAACCAGGCTACTGGATTTTGAGTTAGTATGGCCTATGCTCATGTGCATCAGTCATTTACTTAGCTATGTTACCTTAGAAATGAGGCACATAAACTCAGTGTCCTCTCAGGTCCAGTTCTGTGGTTCTATGATCCTAAGGCCAGTTCTCTGCCCACTAGGCCAAGCTGTCTCTTACAGGTTTATTGTGAGGCTCAAAGCCATTCACAAACCTTAAGGCACTATAGAAATGTGAGTTATTATTATCATTTGTAGTCTGAATATATGGATTAAAGCCTAACCTCTGACATTTCCCATCTGTGTGACTTAATGACTCTCTCCCTTTCAAAGCTCATCTATCTAATGGAGACAATGATATTCTCAGCTCTTACTTGAGGGAGCTGTAGTAAGGCAAGCATTTTGTTAACCTTAAAGCTCTAGATGAAGCAAAGCTGTTGTTAGCCTCCTGAAGGGCAGGCCCTACACCTGACATTGTTTCTATTGCCACCCACTCCTTTAAGTACCATTTCTTGAACATAGGTGATGCTCAGTAAATACTTGATGATTGACCCATTTCCTTGAGTTGATATTCCTGATGATTTCACCCCATTGGGGTGATGATGATTACTTTGATTCCAAATCAGCCTGTTGCCCTGTAGGATCAATCATGAGTTGTGTCTTAGTGACTGCTGGCCATATTGGTCATCAAGCTTGGTTTTTTTCTTAAGACCAAGGGGTCCAAATAAAGAGAACTGCTTCTGTTTCTCTAGAGGTGATGGAAATGATAATTAAATGAAAGAACATAATGAGGAAAGATGATAAATCTGTTGCAAGCAATCATGACATAAGTGGCTGCAATGAGTGAAATGGAAAAGAAATGTATCTGTTTTCCATCTCGTATTGCTAAAGTGAAGATGATCAGCCATTTTGTCAGTGCCTAGTGAAACTTTGCAAAGCCATTTATCAGTCTGTGCATTGATAGCTCTTTCCTAATCACTGCTTGTGTTTTTAGACTGAGTCTGACCATGAAATTTATTAAGACATCACCAAGTATATATTGAGTAATGCCTTGCCCTCTGCTGTTGTGATGTTTTGGTTGACAAGTAGGTTAGTATTTCTTTAGAGGTTGGCCACTTCAAAAGGGCAAGTATGTGAAACAGAAAGAGGTGTTCTTGTTTTTTTTTTTTTTTTGTGTGTCCCTCCTTCTCCCTTTTAGCCTCTCTTTCTACCTGACAGATACCTCCATTCTTTACCTTTCTTCCTACACTTCCTCTCAGGGGACCAGTGACCTCCTTTGATCTTCTAGGATCTTCAATTATAGCATTAAATCCTGGGTATGGCCCTAGCCTTCCAGGGTTTCCTCTCTGTGCTTTCTGCTACTCTACCTTTATTGATAACATGTCCCTTAATTCACTAATTAGGTCTAAGGTGCTAATAATTGAAAGTGCTTTGATGTGCTATCTGGCCAGATAAGTATGAATTTTAAATGAGGATTCTGACATTTAAAGGACCTAACCACTGTCAGGCATTACTTGCCACTGTTTGCTATATAGGAGAAATATTATAGGACTGGGATTCAATTCAACAGAGTATTCATTTATTAAGTGCCAACTAAGTGCCAATCTTTGTATTAAGTTTTGAGGATATAAAGATAAAGAATTAAGTAGTTCTTGTTGTCAAACATCTTGCAAACTTTTTCCCAGAATGAAGACTCATTTTTCCATCTCAAACATCACCAAGATAGTCAAACAGTCAAGCTATAAGAAGTTGTGACCTGAGAAAATCCATTGTAGTGAATACCACAAATTTACTGTTGATTTTTAAAAAATCAATGCCTATTTTATTAATCACAACAGCTTCTTGGCATTTGTGGAGAATAGTAATGCATGTATATGGAAGGTACATTATTCATTAGTTTATAGAATTTACTCTATGTTTTATATATATATATGTGGATGCATATAAACATACCCAATACACATATGTATATATGTGTGTGTGTGCATATGTATGTACATGGATATATTTAAATGAAGCTAAATAATAGTGCTTGGTGAACATGAAATCTGAGACTCACTGAAATAACTTTCCCAGGATTCACAGTCCACAGGCTGCGAACCACTGTTTTAGAGAAAGTAGATTATTTGAATACATTTAAAGAACATTATATAGTCAACCAACTATTCTGCCTACATATAAGACCTGCCCTACTCCCAAGAAACCTGTTCTTTTCTGTCATTTCTTCTCATTTTCCCCCCTGACTTTTTTATGGCATTCAGATATAAATGATTTAAAAACAAGTAACCATCCTGTTAGTATTAGTTTATATTTCAGGTTCTAAGGAATATTTTTATATACATAGATAAGATGACTACATATTAAAATTGAATCAAAGTATCAGGATACTTTCCAATAAAGTGTTGGAAGTTCATCTTCAAGACATTCATGAAAAACACATTTGGGATAATGACAGTACCAGGCAGAATGATGGGAATGATAGGTACCTCCTCTCATTCCCATATGACTTTAATCTCTTCCACTGGGTTATGCTTTTGAACCCATTAAGTTCTGATATTGTGCATATTAGATATATTGAGATCTATTGAAAGCATGGTTATTACATGTTTACATCTCAAGACATTGTCCCAGAGATAGCAAACAGTAGCTCCCCATATACTATGATCTAGTTTCAGGATTTAAAGGCTTATATTTGTATTACTGGGATTTGTTGTCTGGTAGTTTAGAAAAGACAATGAGTTTCTTCTAAACAATTTTGGCTACCTGATACAGTCTTTCCAGGTATCTAATAGCTACTAAATTTTTATTAGTAGTAGCCATAGGTTCCATGGTTTTCATCATATGCATTGATTCATTTATCTCTGCTTTCTAAGGATACTTTATATGATTTAGTTCATATTGCTGTCATCCATAGAGATGTTTTTGACTCTACTCTTGGACCTTAACCATTTTAAGGTTCCATTCAGAGAGCAAACAACTTTCAGTTATATTCCACAAATGTATTAATGTAATTAATTAGTAATGTACTTTATTAATGTAATTAATTAGTAATGTACTTGTAAGCCTTTACTATTATTTTGTAAAGTGAGGACTATTCCAAAAATACTTCTGTATATTTGAATCCTATTAATCATGTTCTATGAGAACATATATCAATTATTTTCCTCTTTTTATGAGGAAATTTTATCTACCTATAGCTCTTCTAGGGTAACAAACCCTGTGTTTTGTTATCATTGTATGTGTAACCCTGCTTCCACCCAAGACTGGAGTGATTTTATAAAGCAACAACCCTTTCCTTTGTGCTATTTAAGGAAAATGAAATATTACTTCTGATTAAGAAAATCCCGAGTGTGATCCCAAATACTTGTGTAAGGGAATTATTTCAGTTTGTTGCAGAGGTTTTGGGGGATACATCAAAGTTACACATGGGGATAGATGTTTTTGCAAGGGGGGGGGGAAGAGAGGGAAAGAGACAGAGAGACACAGAGACAGAGACACTCAGAAAGACAAAGAGAGACACACAGAGAGTCACATAGAGAAAGAGACTTTTGGAGAGTAGACTGGAATTCTCAGGGATCAAGTATGGTTTCTTATAGAAGATAGGATTTTAATTGGGACTTGAAGGAAGCCAGGAAACGTCAGAGGTGGAGACTAGGAGAAAGAGAATTCCAGGTATACGGGACAGAAAGTAAAAATGCCTGGAGTTAGGAGATGGAGTTTCAAGTCCAAGGACATCAAGGAGGCCAGTTTTACTGGATCAAAGAGTCCTTGGAGAGAGAGACAGAGATAGACACAGAGACACAGAGACTGACTTTTGGACAGCAGATTGGAGTTCTCTTACTCATTGACATATATGGGAGCCAGCTCAATCCATGTTTCTTGATTTCCAAGGTTTACAATTCTAAAGATTGCTAAGTGGCAATCTTCCTGAGTGAAATATTTCCTCTTTCTTGATTTGAGCTATGATTTTATCACACTTCTCCCTCAAGAATTCATTTATTCTTGAATATTCTTTGGAATATTCTAATCTATAGAACTTTTCTGATTTCTATTTGATATTTTTCTTGGACAAAGGGATTTACTCACTATTTGCTCTTTGTGTTGATCATTTACACAACAAACACTTTGTAGGAAGGAGCTAAGCTAATGACTGTAAACTAAGGACAACTCTCCTATTTAAAAGAGTTCAGGGAAGAGACATTCGTTATGAACCTAAATCCACATCTCTAAATTAGAGATATTTGACAAGTAGCACATAGGTTCACTCATTCCCTCGTACCTCCTCCCTCTTTCCCTCCATTGTGAAACTTTTTTTTCTTACCTCTCTTATGTGAGATAATTTACCCCATTATATCTCTTTCTTTCTCCTTATCCCAATATATTCCTTTCTCACCCTTTAATTTTATTTTTAGATATGATTCCTTCATATTCAACTCACGCTGTTCCATCCATCCATTCATCTATCTACCTACCTATCTATCTGTCTGTCTGTCTGTCTGTCTGTCTATCTATTGATGTATCTATATATATATTTCCTCCAACTGCCCTAATACTGAGAAAGATCTCATGAATTACAAATATCATCTTTCCTTGTAGGATTGTAAACAGTTCAAATTTAATAAGCCCCTTACTATTTCTCTTCTCTGTTTACCTTTTCATGTTTCTCTTGATTTTTTTTTTATTTGAAAGTCAAATTTTCTCTCCAGCTCTGATATTTTCCTTAAGAATACTTGAACTCTATTTCATTGAATATACATTTTCCCCTGAAGTATTATACTCAGTTTTGGTGGGTAGATGATTCTTGGTTTTAATCCTGACTCCTCTGACCTCCAGAACATAATATTCCAAGTCCTTCAATCCCTTAATGTAGAAGCTGCTAGGTCTTGTGTCATCCTGATTGTATTTCTACAATACTCTAATTATTTCTTTCTGACTGCTTGCAATATTTTCTCTTTGACCTGGAAACTCTGAAATTTGACTACAATATTCCTAGGAATTTTTCTTTCAAGACACAGTTGGATTATTACATTTTCTATTTTACCCTCTGGTTCCAGAACATAAGGGCAGTTTTCCTTAAAATTTTTTTGAAAGATGATGTCTAGGCTACTGTTTTTTGACCATGGTTTTCAGATACTTCAATAGTATTTTTTCTTTTAATTTTATGTTTATTTTTAGTTTACAACATTCATTTCCACAAGAAAGAGAGTTATAAGTTTTCTCCCCATCTTTCCCCTAACCACCACCCAAAACAGCTATATCACTGAATACGCCCTCCCCCAATCTGCTCTCTCCTATATCCTCCTCCATTATCCTTCCAACTTTCTGGTAGGGCAAGATGGATCTCAATACCCCAGAGCCCGTATATCTTATTTCTGAGTGCATGTAAAAATATTAATAATAATATTTTTTTTTAAAAAACATGTGATTGTAAAACTTTGAATTCTAGATTCTTTTCCTTGTTCCATCATCACTCACCCTTACTGGGGAAATAAGCAATTCAATATAGATTGTACATGTGTAGTTACACAAAACATTTCCATAGTGGATATATTGTGAAAGACTGACTATATTTCCTTCCATCTTATCCTGCCCCTGACTTGTTCTATTTTCTACTTTCACCTTGTCCCTTTTCAAAAGTGTGTGCTTCCAACTTCCCTCCCCCCATCTGACCTCCCTTCTATCATCTCTCCTCTTGTCCCCTTCCCCATTATTTTCCTGTAGGATAAGATACCCAATTTAGTGTGTATGTTATTCCCTCCTTAAGCCAAAGTAAATGAGAGTAATGTTGATCCATTCTCTTTTGCCTTTCTCTTCTTCCCTCCATTGTAACAGGTTTCCCTTGCCTTTTCTATATATGATAATTTGACCTAGTCTGTCTCTCCCTATCTCCTCTCATTATATTCCTCTCTCATCTCTTAATTTTATTTTTTAAATAACATCCCTTCATATTGAATTGATCCTGTGCCCTCTGTCTATATATACGTGTTCACATATATACACACATGCACATATGTATTCATAGACACATATACCCTCCTATATAAACGTATATATGTACATATATATATATATATATACATACACATTCATATTCCCTTCAACTATCCTCATAATGAGAAAAGTTTCATCAGTTACAATTATCATTTTTCCATGTAGGAATGTAAATAGTTCAATTTTGATAATTTCCTTATGATTTCTTTTCCCTGTATACATTCTCATGCTTCTCTTGCTTCTTGTATTTAAATGTCAAGTTTTCTATTCAACTCTGTTTTTTCCCCATCAAGAATGCTTGAAAGTCCTCTATTTCATTGAATGACCATATTTTCCCCTGAAATATTATACTCAGTTTTGTGGGTAGGTGATACTTGGTTTTAATCCTAGCTCCTTTGACTTCCAGAATATCATATTCCAAGCCCTTCAATCCGTTAATGTAGAAGCTGCTACATCTTGTGTTATCCCGATTATGTTTCAAAATATTCAAATTGTTTCTTCCAGACAGCTTTTTTTTTCTTGATCTGGGAACTCCAGAACCTGGCTATAATATTCTTAAGAATTTTCTTTTTGGGATCTTTTTCAAGAGGTCATCGGTGAATTCTTTCAATTTCTATTTTGCCCTCTGGTTCTAAAATATCAGGACAATTTTTGTTGAGAATTTCTTGAAGGATGATTTCTAGGTTATTTTTTGATCATGGTTTTCAGGTAGTCCAGTAATTTTTAAATTATCTCTCATGGATCTATTTTTCAGTTCAGTGGTTTTTCCAAAGAGATATTTCACATTGACTTCTATTTTTTCACTTATTTGGACCTGTTTAATAGTGTGTTGATTTCTCATAAAGTCATAAGCTTCCATTTGTTCCAATCTAATTCTGAAAGAATTGTTCTCTTCAGTGAGCTTTTGAAATTCTTTTCCATCTGGCAAATTCAGCTTTTTAAGTATTCTTCTCATTGGCTTTTTCAGCCTCTTTTGACTAACTCAAATGATAGTCTATTTTTAAGGTGTTATTTTCTTCAATCAGGTTGTTGACTCTCTTTTCATGATTTTCTTGTATAATTCTCATTTCTCTTCCCAATTTTTCCTCCACTTCTCTTACCGATTTTCAAAATCCTTCTTGATCTCCTCCATGCCCTGTAACCAGTTCATATTTTTTCTTGGAAGTTTTGGTGCAGGAGTTCTGACTTCATTGTCTTCCTCCCATTCCATGCTTGGATCCTTTTTGCTCCCAAGAAAGGAATCTAAGTTTTTATTCCTGTGCTTGCTTTGCTGGCTAATATTTCCACTTACTTACTTGACTTCTGAGCTCCTTGCCATGTAGAACTCTGCTTCCAGAAAGGAGAGCTTTGTCCCAAATTGCTGGAGTTTTTACAGCTTCTGAAGCTATTAGTTGAGTTCCCTCTCTGAAGCTCCCCACTAGCTCTGGTACCTGGTCACACACTTTAGGACCTCCACCCAGGACAGGGATCCAGATCCAAGCAGATTAAAGCAAGAACAATTATCCTCAGACTGGTTTTTTGGTCCCCCTAAAATCTGCAGCCCAGGAGCTCTGAAGCAGACACAAGGAGGTGGCTGCAGGGCTGCTGCACCTCCACCACTTTTTGGCCCAGGGGGCTGCAGCCGGATCTGCTCCTCTTTCTCCCCCAGTACCAACTGAATTCCACACTCACTTCTCACTTTTTCTTTGGAATTTATGGGTTATTAATTCTAGAAACTTCCACAGCTCCTGGTGATCCACTCTCCTAGAATCCTCTCCAGTTGCTGCTGGTCGGGGCCACCCTGAGACTAAAACTGTGGACCCACAAGGGGCTGGGCTTGGCTCACAACTTGGTGTGATGGACCCTTCTTGTAGGCCTGCTGGGCTGCTTTCAGTGGGACATTTGTTTCTCTCTCTCACTTTCTGGGTTCCGTAGCTCTAAAGTTTGTTCAGTCATATTTTATAGGTATTTGAGTTACTTATGGGGGGAGTTCATGGAGTTTTCCTGCTTCTATGCTGCCATCTGGGCTCCACCCCCCTCAAAGGACTGTTGTTCGTTATTATTTCAATAATATTTATATTATCTCTCTTGGATCTATTTTCCAGATCAGTGGTGTTTTCAAGGAGATATTTCACATGATCTTCGATTTTTTTCCCTTCTTTTGGCTGTTTTATAATTGCTTGTTTTCTCATAATGTCATTAGTTTCCATTTTCTCCATTCTAATTTTTAAGGAATTATTTTCTTTATTCAGCTTTTGAACCTCCTTTTCCATTTGGCCAAATATGCTTTTCAAAATATTCATTGATTTTTTGGACCTCTTTTGCTGCCGTGGGCTGCTCAGTGTCCAGCATTTAACATGGTTTGGAGACGTGAATAAGAAGTGACCAGGCCATGTGGGTAGTTCAAGGAAGAGCTTTGTGAACTCCATTTATTGATTCTCAGGACAAGGTTTTTATAGAGCAATGAGACAAAGGAAGGGATCCCAAGTATTCATATCATCATCTTAGTCTGTCATATCCTGGAAGTAGCTTGGCAGCAAGGCCTTTTATTCTCTAGATGCCAGAAAGTCTCAGGAAGAGCCAGATACCTCCTTTCATGTGCAGTCACATTACAAAGGATGCTCTTGAGAGCTGGCTTCAAAGCCTGCAGCCAACGCAGCATCATCAAGTACATCTGCATAGGAACTGACCACCTAAGAATTCAGATAATTTGGTTTTGAATAACTAAAGTCTTGGGGCAGAGCCAGTTGGTCTCAGAACTCAAACAACATCCTTATAAGTGTAACCCATATCAAAAGAGCTGCAACCTCTAAGACATGTTGTGTCTTAGAGGTTGCAGAAACATTTTTTGATAATTCATTAACCTATTGTGCAGTTTGGATTGCAAACCCAGCAGTTGGAACCATGAACAATATTAGGACAGTGAATATAGTAACAAGAAATCTGACAAACCCTTTTCCCCCTTTTTTTAAAGACATCAGATATGTATGTACCCTTGATGTTTGATGTGTTTCACTTGAAGTGTTTCACTTGATGTGTTTCACTTGAAGCACAAGTGAAATTAGTTGACAAAAGATCAACACGATCTCTACTAGATATACACTGAGCAAAAGTAAAATCAAGTAGTTTGAATAATTCTCTGTACATTTTCTAATTTTAGGTAAAAAATATTAAATTTTCCAATAAGCTAACATAAAAAGAGTGCATATCCTTTACTGATTATTTAGTCTGATCATAGGAATCAGGTCTAAGCAGAAAAAAAGTACAAATATGTGAATATGGTCTTAAATGTTTTTTATCTTAAACAGAAATTTTACCAATCACAGCTTAGAGGTAATTATAGTTAATTTTATTCTCATGTAGGTGTAATAAACAATAAAGATCTGCTAGGTCTTTTAATACATAAGGGATATTATTTAACATTTTTATTTCTGAAATTTAAACATCCTGGTGTAATAGCCAATTGTTAAAAATCCTTATTAATCTTTTGCAACTTTTTGGCAGGCTAGGTTCATTATTTAAGAATTACATTAAATAAAACAAGTTCCTATCCTAGTCTGATGATTTTTCCTGTAGAGACAGTTTCCAGGGTTCTTGACATTATTATAAAATAAGAAGAACTGATATAGACCAGGGACTGTGAGTGATGCTCTTGTTTTGCTAAATCTCATACATGCAGGAGGAATGTAAAAAAGTTTTTACCTAGTTTCCTCTTTTCACATACAGTAATCAATTAATAATTATAGGTTTTAGCATTGAGACACTAAAATAATCTATTTTACAAGTTCCATAAGTGACAGCCAAATTATTTTAACTGTAGCAAAAATATTAAGCTTCAGATGAAGTCAGTTGTATTCCTAGATCATATAAAATCATTGATAGAAAGGGGGCGACCAGGTAGCACAGTGAGTAAGAGCACCAGGTCCAGTGTTGGGATGACCTGAGGATCGAATCCCAGGCTCAGACACTCAGCACCCACCCAGCAACACCTGGCTTGTAACCTTGAGTAAGTTACTTAGCCCCAATTGCTTAGGGGCAGCCAGGTGGCTCAGCAAGTAAGAGCACTGTATCCAGTGTTGGAGATTGAATCCCCATCTCAGCCACTCAGCACCACACCCAGAAATAACTGGCGGTGTAACCTTGAGCAAGTTACTTAACCCTGATTGCTTAAAAAAAAAAAAGGATGGATTGTCTTATCCAGTACAGACAACTATTGGTTTCTTACCAGTGGCAGGACTCAGAACTTTCAACAGCAGGACTCCACGGTAACTGAGGTCCCTTTCCCCTCCTTCCTTTTCCCAGTGGGGGAAGGTGAAGTTTTCAAGCGTGGGGGAAAGGTGAAACTCTCTTTTCCTAATCTGATCTAGGATGAACGAAGTTAATACAATTGTATTGAGGTATGCTCTGTACTCAAGGGGAAGGGCCTGTAACTTCCTTCTGTTACTACAGGTAAATTTATGACTACCTAGTTTTCTATATGGCAGATGTAAACACTATGAGACAGGGTTTAGCAGAACTGATAAAGTAATATGATTGTTTCTACACAAATTTCTTTCCTCTGTCTTTTTAGTTTCAAAAAAATCAGATAAAATTTTTGTTTTATCTAACACTATTTCTGGCTAACAACAATTATCCAATCTTTACTATGTAATAGAATTGTACCACAACTCAGGAAGACCACAATAACACAATGGTGTTATTATATTAGTTGAATTTTTCAAATCATCACATGCAAAATTTATTGATAGAGAATTTAGGCTTTTTACTCCTCTATTCAGAGTTGCAGAGGTTTTGTCTCCTGTTTTCAAAATTACCAAGTCTGAATTGTGGATTCAGGTTGCCTAATAAGTGTGGGGAAGCATGCTCTCCCCCAGGACTGCTATTTGTAGGGCCCTTTATCTTTCATCCTCCCTTTATCTAGGTTGAGGAGGTCAATTTAAAATCCTTCAGCATTTTCTTCTCTAGTAACTAGAGACTTTTAAAGAAAGTTCAGCTAATTTATCCTATACTGTAAACTTCAGTGATATCTAATTTTTTTATGAAAGCAAAAGTCTTTTAACATCCAGGTACAGTGTAGAGAAGCTGGACAGAGTCCAGTGGTGCCAATTTTTCAGACTGCACTAGCTAGAGTTAAAACTCTTTACTCCAGAAGTTTTTCAGAACTTTATATATTCTAATTTTGCCTTAGTGCCAAATGAAATTAACCTTCACTTGCATCCTGATACACAACACTTGTCTCTTTTTAGATGAGGCAGCAAAATAGTTAAATAGGTTTTTAGTCTGCCTCTTTAATCTGAGGGAAAAAATTCTCTTTTTACTTTTTATTATTTTGACTAATATTATTTTTTAACAGCCTTTCCCACAAACAAACTTGGCCAGAGTTGGATTGGAGGAAAGGAGATGCTTATATCTTAAAAATTCTGTTTCATATTTCTCATGCAAATTTATTTTTTTCTACATTTTATCCTGATATTTTCTGAGTACTTTTTTGACTTGGTATAAATATTGTGTAAAGACACCTAATTGTTTGTGCCACCTTTGCCACTTTCATACCTGACGTTAAACATATCTTTTATATATTCCATAGGGGGAAAAACACAGAAATTGGGAAATGCTGGGTTCCTTCTTTTCCTAGTTTCTCAGTTTTCTGTTTTCCTTCTGTTTCCCATTCTATTACACTACCCTTTGGAAACCCAAGGCAACAATGTTCCAAACACACTAAATAAAATTCCTCTAACTGTTCCTTCATAGTAACAAACCCTCTTTCTTTCACTACTTTCTTTAATGCTTGAAAATATTGTTACTGATCTTTGAACTGTACCCTACGCATTTGACCCATGGTGATAGAAAGCTTAAAAATCCCTATATCAGCCTGGTGGAATAGAATGACTAAGAAATGATTGAAAAAAGTTCCTTACCCTGTGACTTGTGATTTGTCGAGCTCCTTCTGCTTGTAAGGGCCATCTCCACTGTGGCCCTTTATTTCAGATTCCTATGTGTCCCACGTGGGCACCATTTGCCATGGGCTGCTCACTGTCCAGCATTTAACATGATTTGGAGATGTGAATAAGAAATGACTAGGCCATGTGGGTAGTTCAAGGAAGAACTTTTTGAACTCCATTTATTGATTCTCAGGACGAGGTTTTTATAGAGCAATGAGACAAAGGAAGGGATCCCAAGTATTCATATCATCATCTTAGTCTGTCATATCCTGGAAGTGGCTTGGCAGCAAGGCCTTTTATTCTCTAGGTGCCAGAAAGTCTTAGGAAGAGCCAGATACCTCCTTTCATGTGCAGTCACGTTACAAAGGATGCTCTTGAGAGTTGGCTTCAAGGCCTGCAACCAAAACAGCATCATCAAGTATATCTGCATAGGAACCGACCACCTAAGAATTCAGATAATTTGGTTTTGAACAACTAAAGTCTTGGGGCAGAGCCAGTTGGTCTCAGAACTCAAACAACATCCTTATAAGTGTAACCCATATCAAAAGAACTCAGGAGCTAACTTGACAAAAAGATGCTTATCAAAGAGGTCATTGATATTTGGGTCCACTGATATCAATGTAATTATCTGAAGTCTTGGCTCAAGCCTCTTTGGCTCCAAACATTTTGCCATTTGGGTTAGGCTATTTTTTAGGTATCATTTTCCTCAGTATATTTTGGGTCTCCTTTAGCAGGTATTGACTCATTTTTGATGATTTTCTTGCAACACTGTCCTTTCTCTTCCTAATTTTGCCTCTACTTCTTTTACTTGATTTTTAAAATCCTTTTTGAACTCTTCCAAATGGTTTTTGGGGGCTCTTGATGGAGTTTTGACTTTTTTGTCTTCTGTTTGTGCGCTCTGAATGTTCTTTGTCACCAAAGTAAGATTCTATAGTCTGACTTTTTTTTATACTGCTTACTCATCTTCTCAGCCAAATACTTGCCCTTCTATCTCTTTGTCAGAATAAGTCTTTTTTTCCAGTGGGGTTGGGGGTGGGGGTGGGAGTCCTGGGGGAGACAAGACTTCAGGGATTTTGTATCATTCACTTGATCCCCCAGAGTCTGTGGGCTTAGAGCTCTGGAAGCAGCAGCTGCTGCTGCCACTGCCACCACTTCTGCTGACCTGGGGCTGGGGTCAGACCCCAGTCAGACCCCAGTCAGACCATGCTCCTCTTTCCCCCAGGTCCCACAGTTTTCCCATTAATCTTCTATGTTGTCTTTGGCTTTTGTGGGTTGAGAAGTCTGTAAACCATCACAGCTGCCAGTGATTCAGTGCCCTATGGTCTGCTCCTGCCCTGTCTGTGCCAATGCAGTGCACACCAGACTACACTCTGCTCCCAGCCTAGTGCAATAGACCCTTTCTGTGAGTCTTCCAGGTTGTATCTGGCTGGAAATGTGTTTCATTATGTCATTTTGTGGGTTCTGCAGCTCTAAGATGTGCTTAGAGTCATTTTTACACGTATTTGGAGGGGTTTGGGGGAGAGCTCAAACAAGTTCCGGCTCTTACTTCTTCTTGGTTCTGCCCCTGACCTACCCAATTATTAATAAGACTTTTAGATATACATTTAAAATTTTAAGTATCTAAAGAGTAAATGTTCTATCCTTATTGAATCCCTTATCTTTGACTTTGGAATGCACTTTATATTTCTCTTGGCTCTTGTGTGTCAAATCTTCTTTCAAGTGTAGTTTTTTTTTCAATAAAATCTTGAAAGTTGATCAAATTTCATTTTTTTCCATTCAATGTTATGCTTAACTTTGCTGGTTATGATATTTTCAGCCAGAGTCCCAGTTCTTTAGCTCTTTGATATATACTGTTCAAAGATCTGTGGTTCTTTAATGTCTCTGATTCTTGGTCTTCTATGATTCTAATTGTGGGATCATCATATTTAAATTGTTTTATTCTTGTTGCTTTTAATATTTTATCCTTGAGCTGGGGGTTTCAGAATTTGACTATGATATTCCTATGAATTTTCCTTGTAGGATCTCTTTTAAGTGGTGATTGATGATTTTTTTTCCTATTTTTACTTTCCTCCCTTGTTCTAATGCTTCAGAAAAATTTTCTTTAATTATATCTTATATTATTGTATCAAGATTCTTTTTTCAGATAATGCCTTTCAGTTAATCCAAATACTTTTATGTTTTCTCTTCTTGATCTGTTCTCCAAATCTTTTGTTTTTCTTATGTCTCACTTTCTCTTCTATTTTCATTATTCATATATTGTTGAATTATTTCCTGATCTCTTATAATTTCACTGGTTTCACCTTGCCCTATTCTAATTTTCAAGGTGTCATTTTATTCATTCAGATTCTGGATCTCAGCCTTCTGGGAATCAAGATGGCAGAGTAAGCAGTAAGTCATTCTTACACTTCCTTACTGACATTGAAAAACCCAGAAAATACTGCCTCAGGAAAAATCCTGCAACAGTGGAGCTAGCAGAAAGATGGGATGCAGTAGTGTTTTAGCTTGGGAGGCTGGAGGGATTAACAGGAAAGGTCCCTTTTGCTGTGGCTGCAGGTAATCAGTATAGGGAAGTGTCCAGCCAAGCCAGCAACAAGCCTCACCTCAGAAGACCAGTGGGAGATCCTGAGCGGCACAGTGGAGGAGTAGGCAAGGGACAATGCAAGAATGTCTGCATGCCTTCACACAGCCAGGTGAAATGGGAGACACCAGTGTGGATGGGCATCCACCAGTGGCTGAGCCTACCTGTGCTTTATCTCAGCCACAGGGGAGGAGGAGACCTCGAGGTGCCAGATTGCAACACCCCCACAACTTAAACTATGAAGTTCAGTGTAACCCCAGGGAAATGCAGGAAGACCTCACCTAGGCTTGGCACATTGTTACACCATGCACAAGCAGCTTTCCAGAGAATGGCTGCTATGAACAGCTTTTAAATTTCTGATTACATAGTATAGTGAACACTCTATTCAATAACAAATCAGAGCAAAACATTCACAGAGAATCAAGGTACAGAATTCACAATGTTAAAACTTATCACAGAAGATCAAAATACACCATTCACAGTGACTTATCACTAAAATGGCTACATAGTTTTCACCAAAGCGGTCACAATAGTTTTCAGCAAAATTCAATCATTTAATAACTCAATCATTCAATCATCTTTAAGGAGGTTTGCCTCCTTAAGGGTCACAAAATACAATAGTCCAAGTTCTTCACTCACAGGGCACACTAAGTTACAAATCAGTCACTATTCAGTCATTAGTCACTACTCAATACCCTCTTATGGGGTAGAGGAAAATACAGAGGCCATCCACCCCTTGGTCACAAGTAAATAACAATCTTCTCAGTCAGTACACAATATCCAAGCTTGACTCAAGGCTGGCTCTCAGCTTCCATGGTTCCTCTTCCATGTTCCCAGATCCAACTGTCACCTGGGTTCAAAGGCAGGTAGCTCCCAGTTCCTTGTCCAGCTCCGTCTCCAGTTCTTCATCCAGTTCCCATTCTATGTTGAAATTCAAAGTGTCCAGTCTACTTCAAATCCTTCACAGCTCCTGTTTCTGGGAAGACAAAGCTTAACAGAGCCCCAATAATATTCATACACATTGCCAGCACCATCATCAATTCACTATCTGCCTGTGAAATCAACTCAGACCAAACAAAAGGGTCTGAGAACTCAACACAAATCATCAACAGAGAAATCAACACTGACCTACAAACAAGGTCCAAGATGTCAGCATAAATCATCAGTAAACTTCCAGGATCTCCAAAACACTTCTCCAAGACTTCTGTAAACATACAACTAGAAAATCCTCTTTCAGGGCTTCCAGTAAGGTCTCAGGGCTTCTGTACAAAGTATCACAAACAAACATCAACACAAAAAGAGCAGACAAACAGAGTACTGGGATACCACAAGTTTTCTCCTTCCTGACTCTCCCACCACAAGAGTCTTCTTCTCCGTTGCTGCTGTCTCTAGCCCTGGGGCTCTCCTTATATTGTTATTAGCTCCTCTCCAGGAGGTTGCAAGTTCTAGGGTTCACAAGTTCATATGTTCTGTTTCTTAACAGACTGGAACAAGGTGTTAATTCAATAGCTGAAACAAGGTGTGAACCATTTCTGTACTTGCCATTACACACATACTAGCCACCCCCCACTCAGTACCAGGCAAACTACAGCATTATATAGCTTCCAACTGCCAGAACCAGAGGGCACAGCACACAAAGCCAGTAACCAGGCCCCTAGTCCCCAGCACAAGAAGTGTGGGACGAGTCCCCCATACCCCAAGAGCAAGAGGACACTTTAAAAGCCAGGAAAAAGGCAATCACAGTGAGAAAAAAGCAATAAAAAGCAAAAATCATAGACGCTCACTATGGAGAAAGGGAAGATCAAAATACAAATTCAGAAGAGAACAGCATTGACACTATACCCACATCTGAAACTCAAAAGGGAATATGAACTGATCTCAAGCCCAAAAAGCATTCTTGGAAGACCTCAAGAAGGATTTTAAAAGTCAAATTAGAGAGCTAGAAGAAAAATTGATAAATTCCTTTAAGAATACAATTGACAAAATGGAAAAAAAAAATTCACTGAAGAAAAATTAAAAAATAAAATTTGTCAAATGGATGAGTACAAAATGTAACTGAAGACAACAATTAATTAAAGATGAGAATTGGTGGTGAGGCTAGGTGGTGCAGTGAATAGAGCACCAGCCCTAGAGTCAGGAGTTCCTGAGTTCAAATCCACCCTCAGACACTTACCACTTACTAGCTGTGTGACCTTGAGCAATTCACTTAACCTCAATTTCCATCCCTTCCCCTTCCAAAAATAAACAAAAAAAATGAGAATTGGGCAAGTAGAAGCTAATGAATCTATGATGCATCAAGAATCAGTCAAACAAAATCAAAAGAATTAAAAAATACAAGAAAACATAAAATATCACATTGGAAAAAAACAATGACCTGGAAAATAAATTCAGAAGAGATAATTTAAGAATGGATGCTCTGCTGGAAAGCTATGATGAAAAGAAGAGGCTGGCCAGTATCTCTCAAGAAATCATCAAGGAAAGCTCCCCCAAGGCGCTAGAAGCAGAGGGTAAAATAGCTATCAAAAGATCGCCTCCTTAACGAGATCCCAAATTGAAAATGTCAAGGAATACCATAGAAAAATTTCAGAATTATCAGGTCAAGAAGAAAATACTGCAAGTAGCAAGAAAGAAATAATTCAAATGTCATGGAACTACAGTCAGGATAACATAGGACCTTGAAATTTCTACAGTGAAAGATCCAACATCTTGGAATGTCCAATGTAAGGCAAAGGAGTTTGGATTACAACCAAGGATCAACTACCCAGCAAAACAGAGGATCATCATTCAGGCAAGGAGATGGAAATTCAATGGAATAAGGGACTTCCAGACCTTCCTGACGAACAGAGCGGAGCTTAATGGAAAATTTGATCTTCAAATACAAAATTCAACAGAGGCATAAAAAGATAAAGAGGGGAAAAGGAAAAAAAACCCACAACATCTTATTCAATAGGGGCAAACTGTTTACATCCCTACATGGGAAGATGATACTTATAAATCTTAAGTACTGTATTGTTATTACAACATTTAAAAAGGGATATACATAGACAGAGAGTGTGGGTATGAATTAACTAATGTGATGATAAAACCACCTAATTAACAGGTGTAAGGGATTTTAATGGGAGAAGAGGAAAAGAGGAGGCAGAAAAGTATAAATTCCATCACAGGAAGGGAAGCAAAAATATTATAGTAGAGGGAAAGAAAGGAGGGAGGTTAACACTGTTTGAGATTTACTCCTGTAGGATTTGATTCAAGGAAGGAATAACATACTCAGTTAAGTATAGAAGTTTAACTTGCCCAATAAACAGTAGGAGGAGAAAGGGAAAAGAAAAGGGACAGTGTAGTTAGAAGGGAGAGAAGAAGTAGTAAAGGAAAAGGGAAAGAAAATGGAGAAGGGCTGCTAGAATAGGAGGGAAGATGGAGGGAAGCAGTGGTCAAAAGCAACATTTTGAGGAGGGAAAGGAAGAAGGGAGAAATAGAGGTATAAATAGTGGGTGGGGCAGGATGGAAAGACAAGATAGTAACAATAATTGTGAATGTGAATGGGATAAACTCTCCCATAAAACAGATGTAGATAGCAGAATGGATTAAAAATCATAATCCCACAACATGTTGTTTACAGGAAACACATTTGAAACAGGGTGATACACAGAGGGTAAAGGTAAGAGGCTGTTATGCTTCAGATAAATGAAAAAATAGGGGTAGCAAACCTAATCTCAGGCAAAGTAAAAGCAAAAATAGATCCAATCAAAAGAGATAAGAAAGGAAACTATATCCTGTTAAAAGGCACCATAGACAATGTAGTAATATCATTACAAGTTAAGGGAGTTAACAGGAAGAAATAGAGAGCAAAACTATGCTATTAGGGCACCTCAACCTCCCCTTCTCTGAACTTTATAAATCTAACCTCAAAATAAACAAGAAAGAAGTTAAGGAGATGAATAGAATTTTAGAAAAGGTAGATATAGTAGAAAATTTAATGGTGATAGAAAGGAACATACCTTTTTTCTCAGTGGTACATGGCACCTGCACAAAAAATGACATTGTACTAGGGCATAAAAACCTCACAATCCAGTGCAGAAAGGCAGAAATACTAAACACATCCTGTTCAGATCATGATGCAATGAAAATTATATGCAATAAAGGACCATGGAAAATAGACTAAAAATTAATTAGAAACCAAATAACCTAAACCTAAAGAATGTGTGTGTCAAATGACAAATCATAGAATTAATCAATAACTTCATTCAAGTGAATGACAATAATGAGAAAACATACAAAAACTTATGGTATATAAACAAAGAAGTTCTTACAAGAAGTTTTCTATGTGAATAAAATAGAGAAGAAAAGATCAGTGAATTGGGCATGCAAATGAGAAAGCTAGAAAAAAAGAACAAATTAAAAATCAAATTAGAAACATTGAAAATCAAAGGAGATATTAATAAAATTGAAATTGAACAAAGTATTGAACTCAAAAATAAAACTAAGACCTGGTTTCATGAAAAAAAAACAATAAAATTGATAAACCTTTGGTTATTTTGATTTAAAAATAGAAAGAAGAAAACCAAATGACCAGTATCAAAAATGAAAAGGGTGAACTCACCACCAATGATGAATACATTAAGACAATAATTAGGAATTATTTTGCCCAACTGAAAGCTCATAAATTTGATAATCTTAGTGAAGGATTTTTGCAAAAATATAAATTGCTCAGATTAACAGAAGACAAAGTAAAATACTTAAATAATGCCATCTCAGAAAAAGAAATTGAAGAAACCATCAATGAACTCCCTGGGGGGGAGAACTCCAAGGCCAGATGGATTTACAAGTAAATTCTATCAAACATTTAAGGAACAACTAATTCTAATACTATATAAACTACTTGGGAAAATAGATGATGGAGTCTTGCCATATCCTTTTTATGATACAAATATGGTACTGATACCTAAACTGGGAAGAATCAAACCAGAGAAAGAAAATTATAGACCAATTTCCCTATTGAATACAGATGCAAAAATCTTAAAGATAGCAAAAAGATTACAGCAACTTATCATGAGAATAATATGCTTTAATCAGGTAATATTTATACATGGAATGCAGGGCTGGTTCAATATTAGGAAAACTATCATGTAATTGGTCATATCAACAACAAAACTAACAGAAATCATACGATTTTCTCCATAGATGCTGAAAAAGCTTTTGACAAAACACAACACTCTTTCCTATTAAAAACACTAGCAACATGGGGAATAAATGGAGCTTTCCTTAAAATGATAAGAAGCATCTACCTAAAACCAACAGCATGCATTTTATGTAATGGAGATAAGCTAGATGCATTTGCAATAAGATGGGGAGTGAAACGAGGTAGTCTATTATCATCACTGTTATTCAATATGGTACTAAAAATGTTAGCCTTAGCTATAAGAGAAGAAGAAACTGAAGGAATTAGAATAGGCAAAAAAGAAACTAATCTATCACTCTGCAGATGATATGATATACTTACAGAATCCTAGAGAATCAAGTGAAAAACTATTTGAAATAAAAAACAGCTTTAGCGAAGTTTCAGGATATAAAATAAAACCACATAAATCATTAACATTTTTATATATTACTAAGAAAGCCCACCAGAAAGACAGAGAAATTCAATTTAACATTACTGCAGACATTAAAAAATATTTGGGAGTCTACCTGCCAGAACAAACTGAGGAACTATATAAACACAGATACAAAACAGTTTTCACACAAATAAAGTCAGATCTAAATAATTGGAAAAATATCAGTTGTTCATTCATAGGCTGAGCTGATATAATAAAAATGACAATTCGACTTAAATTAATGTACATTGTCAATGTCATACCACTCAAACTACCAAAAATTATTTTATAGAGTAATAAAAAAATATCAAAATTCATCTGCAAGAACAAAAGGTTCAGAATATCAAGGGAATCAATAAAAAGAAAGCTAGGGAAGGTGGACTAGACATACCAGATCTTAAATCGTATTATAAAGCAGTTATCATCAAAATCACTTGGTACTGGCTAAGAAATAGAGGGGCAGATCAGTGCAATAGGTTAAGTACACAAGACACAGCAGTCAATGTTTATAGTAATCTAGTATTTGATAAACCAAAGACACCAGTTTCTGGAATAAGAACTGACTATTTGACAAAAACCACTGGGAAAACTGGAAAATAATATGGCAGAAATTGGACATCGACTGGTATCTTACACTGTTTCCCAAAATAAAGTCCAAATGAGTACATGATTTAGATATAAAGGCTGATTCTATAAAAAAAAAAATTAGGGGAACAAGGAATCATTTATCTATCAGATCTATGGAAAATGGAAGGATTTATGACTAAACAAGAGATAGAGAACATTATGAAATTCAAAACTGATTATTTTGGTTACATTAAATTTAAAAGTTTTTGCACAAAGACAAGGCCACCAAAATTAGGAAGGAAGCAGAAAATTGGGAAATAATATTTACAACTAGTATCTCTGATAAAGGCCTCATTTCTAAAATACAGAAAGAACTGAGTCAAATTTACAAGAATACAAGTCATTCCCCAATTGATAAATGGTCAAAGTATATGAACAGGGAGTTTTCAGAGAAGAAAATTAAAGGTATTTCTAATCATAGGAAAAAAATGTTCTAAATCACTATTGATTAGAGAAATACAAATCAAAATACCTCTTATCTACCTCATCACACCCATCAGAATGAAGAACATGACAAAAACATGAAAATTATACATGTGAGAGAAGATGTGGGAAAATTAAAACACGAATTCATAGTTGGGGAGTTGTGAACTGATCCAATTATCCTGTAGAGCAATTTGGAACTATGACCAAAGGGTAATAAAAATGTGCATACCCTTTGACCCAGCAATACCACTTCTAAGGCTGTATCCCAAAGAGCTCATAAAAATGGGAAAAGGACTGTACAAAAATATTTATAGCAGCTCTTTTTGTGGTGGCTGAGAACTGGAAATTGAGGAAGATACTCATCAACTGGCCAATGGATGAACAAATTGTAGTATATGAATGTAATAGAATACTATTGTGGTATAAGAAATTATGAACAAGATGACTTCAGAAAAAACCTGGAAAGACTTATATGAGTTGATGCTGAGTGAAGTGAGCAATATTGTTCACAGTAATAGCCACATTGTATGATTACTGACTTTGGCAGACTTAACTCTTCTCTGCAATGCAAGGACTAAAACAATACAAAAAAAACTCATGATGGAAAATGCCATCCACATCCAGAAAAAAAAAATATGGAGTCTGAATTCAAATAGAGGAAGACTATTTTCATTTCATTTTGTGTTTTTTTCTCATGCTTACTCCCATTCATTCTAATTCTTTTATGCAACATGACTAATGTGAAAATATGATTAATAGGAATGTATACATAAAGCCTAAAAGGGATTGCATATTTTTTTGGGTAGTGGGAGAGGAAGGAGGGGGATAAAATTTAAAACTTATGGAAGTGAAAGTTGAAAACTAAAATAAATTAACTAAGAAAAGATTTTGGATCTTTTCTAAATGGTTGACTTTTTTCTCATAATCTTCTTGGATTATTCTAATTTTTTAAAAGTTTTTCTCTATCTTTGTCATTTGATTTTGAAAGTCTTTTTTAAAGCTCTTCTATGAAATTTTTTTTGTGCAGGTTACCATTTGACATTACTCTTTGGGGGTTTCTTTACTTCAATATCCTCTGAAGATGAACCCCGGTCTTCTCTATTCTCATAATAGCTTTCTATGGCTGAATTCTACCTCCTTTGCCTATGCATTTGCATGTTTGTATGTGTGTGTGCATGTGTGTGTATTAATAGCTTAATTTTTGCAGTCATCTCTAGTCCTGTGGTATGGGGTGTAGAGCTTCTTGCCTGGGACCAGAGCCAAACTTCAACCTCCCATATGTTCCCAGAGTAAATTGCTTTCTGCTCCACTGCTTCTGCACCCACCAGGCCTTTGCTGTTTCCTTCTCTCCCTCACTGCTGCTTCTTTTTGCAGCACAATGGGTCTGGCATTCCTTGTCAGCAGAGGTTTGCTCCAACTTTCTGGACTCAAATGCTTAACTCCCTCACTCTCCCTGAGGTTAAAGTTCCTGTGACTGGGGAAAAGGCAGCTTCTCAAAACCAATAACCCTAGGACTTAATGCTCTGAGTTAAAGTGGATTCTAGCCTGGAGGTGTTTACTCTTTGAGGGGACCAAACCTTCTTCCCTGGATTTTTCTTCTAATCTTTTTAAATTGTCCCAGGAAGAGCCCAATTGTGCCCCTATTCCTATGTATTTTTACCCACACTTAATTCATCCTAAGGTGCTATATTATCTCCTTTTGGGGGGGGGGAAATCTAGAGAGCTCTGAATTTTCCGACCTATTCTGCCATCTCCCCAGAATCTTCTCTGTCCTCTTACTTTGAAAGTACTTGAACTTCTTTGCTAAGGTGAGACATAACATAATTTAGATAGCCCCATACACATAAATACTAGGAGACTGAAATATGAACAAAAAAGAGCTATTGACTTGATAGGGGAAATGCAGGGTTTTGTGATTTTTTTTATTTGAAGTGAATTTCTAAGAGTCAAGAATTGAAAATAGAGAAATAGAGAAAAGAGGGCTATAGTAATGTAAGAACATGACAGGAACCTCAGAAGAATTGAAGACCCAGCAGATGTTCTGAAAAAAACTGCTCTGTTGGATCTGTGGAAGTTAGAAACTGTCAGCTAATAAAAGGCTTCAGTTGAATGATTCCTGATTGGTAGTAGATAGAATTGACCAAAACCTTCAGTGACACTTATTGCCTTTTATTGCCACAGCAACACCTAGAATAGGAAAGAGGTAAAACTACAGATAAGAGCCTTTTGCTTTCTGTTACCAACTCTGACTTGAAAACGGAAAGCACAGGGTGCTTTAGAGGTCTTTTGGCATCCTTGTGAACTGGCAGCATTTCTTTGCTGGTCAGAAGAATCAACGGAACTGTGTTACTGTGAGCTCTAGCTTTGGACAACGAAACATCTGGGTAAGTGAATTTTTGTGACATTGGTCTGTATAACCCAAAGAAGACAGTTTGATGAGCTTAGTAGTTCTCTGATTTAAAAAGACATCACATGGAGGCAACATTTTCTAAATACCCCTTTAAGGGTGATGATAGCCCATTAAAAGAATTTGCAAATACTAATTTTGAGTATTTGGATATTCCCAGCTGGCAAGTTGTTGATGGTAATAGTCAAGCAGTGAGATCAGTGAATGGAGAAGCAGTTGTGTGTGTTTGCAGTTATAACTGAAAAAAATTATAACGTCAAAATCTGTAGTCCAGAGTTGTGAGTTATATTAAGCACATGAATTTTCCTCATCCATATGTTTCCCTGTCAAGTTTCTATGAGTACGAACCCATCCTCTACAGATTCTTATTGAATTCATGGGAGAAAATGATACAGGCTTATATGTGTGTTGGGAAATATGTTGGTATTTATCTATTGATTTTTAATAACATCTATTGAATTTATCCATAAGTATCCTGTTATTTCTTTGGTCATTTTGTTAAATAAATGGAAATGTTGATGATCTGAAAGTGTCATTTTGAGTAGCTGGTTCTGTACATATCACATACTGACTGGGTGTCCTACCTTGTAAATGGTTAGACGAACAGTTAAAATCAGATGGGAGCATAAGAGCTATAGTAGAAGGAGGGGAAGTGTAGTTCATTTTAACAGGATTATCTACAGGGCTTTAAGAGAGACAATGAGTATAACCTTGTGGTTTTGTCTTTACAGAGTGAGGGCTCCTTGGAGTGAGCACCCAACCTCAGAAAGTAGTGGCTACATAAATACTTTTGATAAGGTGTAATATCTACTATTTGATATTGCAAAAGTCTATATCAAAGGACACTCCAGGTTCACTCTGATGGTACGCATAAGTATGCATCTATCCTGTCATGTATATCTGAGAATATGGGGGTCTTTTGCCTTATCACTGATAAGCAAATTATTAAGCCCCGACTGAAATGAAACTTCTCTTTAATTATCTTCTTCAAGACTATTATTAAATCAAAAGAAAATGTTAACTAGATCTAAGAGAGTTAATTACTTTTCTAGGTTCAACACTTGGACATTTTGAAATGTCACTGACTCCTAATGAAATAAATATCTTCTTATGCTGATCTTCTTACCCTCTTCTGCTACTCTGAATGGTATTTCTTCACCCATGTCACATAACCTGAATTTCTCCTAAGATCTCCTAAGATATAGACAATCTTATTTTTAGCATTTTTATTGATACCCCTTTTAAAAATTTTATTTATTTTATTCTGAACTTAAGAAATAAAACATTTCCACAATATAGTAGAATTCAAGAAAAGATGATTGTACATGAAACTGCAAATCTATTATGTATAACTTGCTAGTACTTTTAAATTTGTACTAAATTTGTCATGTAACTTTCTTTTTTCCCTTTTTTTGTTCCTGCCCCCCACTCTAGAAATGACTACCATTAGGCATAAATATGTATATCTATCTATCTAAAACTATTTTTACATGCTTGTATTTATCAATTCATTCTCTGTATATGTAGTGTTCCTTCATATGTCCTTTGCAGCTAATTTGGGTATTTATAATGGTGAAAATGATTTATTCACTCAAAATTATTTTAAAAACAACATTGTCACCATATACAATGTTCTCTTGTTCTCATTATGCTCTTCATAATTTAACGTAATAATGGTTTTTCTAATCAAATTTATGTTTTACTAAAATCATACCTCTTAAAATATTCTCATTTCATATATCCAACAGAACCCTCCATTGAAACAGAGTACAATCAACTAAAATAAACTAACATATTCACCATGTCTGAAGAATATGTTTTATTCAACAATCATAATCACTTTCTTCTCAAAAAGAGGAAGACGTTTCAACATCAGTCTTCTGGAAGTCTGGTCATTTGCAATGATAGAAATTTTGGTATTTTCTAGTGACCTTTACATTAATGTGACTACTGTGTGCATTATTCTCTTGGTTCTGTTTATGTTCTTTACATCAGTTCATAAAAATACATTCAAGTTTTGCTGTTTCTGTTATGCATAATTATTTATAATGCAACATTATTTCATTGAATTAATATTTTACAAATTTTTTTCAGTCATTCCCTCATAGAGGGGCATTTCTTGAGTATTTATTGCTACTAGGAATGGGCAAGTAGATGTAAGAGTATGTATTAAGTGCATACTATGTGTCAGGAAATATGTTAACCACTTACAAATATTATCTTATTTAATGTTCACAAAAATCTTGTGAGGAAAGTGCATTTATTATTCCTTATTTACAGTGGAAGAAACATACACAAAGAAGTTAAGTGATTTTCCCAGGGTTACACAGATAAGAACTATGTAGGCTAGATTTGAACTCAGATCTTCCTGACTACAGACCCTATACTCTATCCACTGGTGCCACCTAGCTGCCAAGCTATAAGACTACATTCAAGTCCTTTAACCTAGAAAAGACAATTTTCAGGTAATGTTCATAACACCAAAATCAATTCCAAAAGCAGCAGTGTCTGTTGAATGAAACTAAATCTCCATTACTGCTAAGATGGGTCACAAAAGTCATTCCTTGTGTTCTCAAAGCTGATAGACTATCCACAAAATCCCAAATGGACTCTGCCTCCAGACTTTCTGATGGATGAGTTTCCTGACATTTCAAAACTGAAAAAATTTTAGTCAAAAAATTTGAATCTCCCTCTAAAAGGTAGGAAAGAATATACACAACAGAGAAAGAAGCAAGATAAGGGCCCCATACTCTTAACTTCATGCCAGTTCTAAGTGAAAAACAGTTATGGCCTCCTCTCCTTCCCCTCAGCATCTTATACTTCTCCATTCCAGCAAGTCAAGAAATGGAGAGTGGCCTACTTGACCAATATATTTTTAATGCACTGCAGTTCAGACTCTGTAGACACTAACAAAAGTTTCTCTTCTTTACATGTGGTTATCAGACTAGACATAGTTACAGAACGTTTTCATATGCTCTACAATCTACTCAGGAGTTTCAGTAGTCAAACACAATGTATAAGTCAAACACAATGAATAAGAGCTGGGTTCATTGGTCAGTCCTCTGTTACTCATTATTATGGCTTCAAAGAATCTTCAATTTGAAAGGTATTTTAGGGGTGATCTTGCCCATCTCTTCAGAAAAAAATGAATTGTAGTTCAATCACCCTGGAAGGCAATGGAGCCAGGTGTGTATAAACTTTGTTATAGTTATCACACTATTATCACTGGCCGGTATAACCAGTCCTAAGGTGATATATGTAAGGTGATATATGCTACTATTGTGTTATCAGGCTTTGAAAGGAAAAAGTGGCAAAGCATCAAAGCATAGAACACAATATAAGATATGTTTGGTAAGCTATACAAAATAAAGATTTCAAAGGAAGGAAAGTGAGGAAAAATAGAATCTATAAGAAAACATAAATGGGTAGAATGACATATGTTGTACTTTCCGACTCGTACAACTTTTCATGACCCTGAAGACCATACCATGTCAATATTATTTCTGTGTCTTCTGGGTTGTTTTTTGTTTTTGTTTTGCTAAAGATACTAAAGTGGTTTGCCATTTACTCCTTCTGTTGATTAAGAGGTTAAGTGATTTGCCCAGGGTCAAACAGCTAGTAAAAGCCTTAGGCTGGATTTGTACTCATGTCTTTCTGACTGCAGGCCTGGAACTCTATCTACTAAAACACCTAACTGCTCCTTCAAGAGTACTAAAATATAAAACAGGTATCAGTCTTTATTGGTGGAAGGAATTTCTTCATTCAAGGGGTCCAGTGGACTGAGCTTTGGACCTGAAGATAGTTCAAATAACCAAGTCAATTAAACTTTATCTAATTGTGTTTCTTTACTGAGGATAAAAAATAGAACCTACCTCCCAGGTTGTTGTAAGGATCTAAAGTAATAATATTTGTAAAGTACGTAGCGCAGGACCTGCCACACAGTATATGTTTAAAATGTTTGTTTCCATCCCTTCCATCCCTCTAATATGAAATATGATTTCATTTGCGGTTTGCAAAAGATGGAATGTGTTCCAGAGAGATCAAAGGAAAGGAACATAGAGCATGATGGTGACATAGGAGGGGCTGGCCTAAGGTGAATAGAATTGAGAGAACAGGGAAGGGGAAGGGAAAACAGGGATTCTGAAGGGCAGAAGAGGGTTCGATAGTCATGGAATAGTAAGTTGTCACACCCTTCTAACCCACACCCCAACATCCTAACACCCCAGCCCCACCCTAGGTCCTAGCTCTAAAGTTAATGAAATTATTTCCTCCACCAGGAGGAAGAAATAAGTTAAATTTCTTAGCTGTCCTAAACTGACCTGGAAATCTTTCATGCATGCCACTAAGATCTTTCCTGATCATCTTCTAACTCCCATTACTGTTAGATTTGTTCATTTCATTCCTCATACTAAATTGTAAATCCCTTGAAGGAATGTCTTTTTTCCATCTACTTATCCCTCCACTCCTAATTGTATTTTATAGTGCTTTATGCATGGTATATTCTTGATAAAAATGTATTGAATTGAGTTCCTTAACATTATTTAGCCTTCCAGTGACAAGACCACAGCCCAGACATTCTAATTATTTTCTTATAGTACCATCCTTTGTTCATTCATAAAAAACCTTCAGATATATAAAGTTATTTATCATGTTCCCAACTTCTCCTTCAAGACCCAACTGATCAAGATCCACAGCCTTCTGTTTTCTGTGTTAAAAATAGCTTTAATTATTCTAACTGATCTTCATGTGGTATGATTTTTGAGTCTAGTCATTGTACCGATTCATTCCTATTAACTTCCTATAGCTTGTTAACATTTCTTCTAAAGTAAAGTGTTCAGAACTGAACTCAACACTTCCCATGTGACCTGGATATAGAACTTTTATTATGGTCATAGCAACCCTTCATGGCAGGCAAGGCAAGGAAAGGGTTGTTGTTCAAATTTCATTGATGAGAAAACTGTGGCCCTGAGACATTCAATGTCTTACAAAAGGTCAGATAGTTGGTATTAATCCTAAATCTAATAGTCTAAACCTATTTTTATTGGACCCCATTATTCAGTAGTAATATCTAATGTTAACTACTCCTAGAACATTTTTCTCCATTAAAAGCTGCATTGAAAATTAAAACCTCAACAATAGTTATTAATTAAGGAATAATTAATTAAGAAAACCTTTTATTTGGGTTTGGATTAAAGGCACATGACAAAATGCAGTGATTTTGCTTGGGCAGGTGAAAATGCATGATGGCAGGAACTGTTGAAGATGTATGTTAGCCACAATGTGAAGCAGCCCTATGGAAAATGATTAAATAGGGGAGGGGGAGAGAATCTATCTCAGTGTTTCTTTAAAGAATCTTGGGATAATAGTGAGCACATATGCATTTCAATCACACCCATAACCTGTGATCATTACATTTCCTTTTTTAAAAAAAAATTATTGTGAATATGAAAGAATCTTAGTTCAGTCGAAAGCCTTCAGGCCTAGAATGAAACTCTGAATTATGACTAGCAAAGGCTGGTGACAGCAGAATGTCATATTTTACCTTGTTGAATTCAGCTTTGTGATGTGTCTATATAGGCTGACAGAAATTGCAACTTTTGTAGCTAATACCAGCAAAGTAGGATATCCTCACACTTAATGTCATAACAGAATTGGAGCAATTAATATACACAATATACCAGAAGCTGATTTTGTTCTTATATATGCTGGTTATTTCTTTTATTTATTTTGGTAAATAGTATTTTATTTTTTTCAATTACATGTAAAGATGGTTTTCAACATTGATTTTTATAAGATTTTGACTTACAAATTTTTCTCCCTCCTTCCCCTTGGTTCTCCCCTCCTCAAGCCAGCAAGCAATCTGATATAGCTTATTTATGTGTAATCATGGAAGCATATTTCCATATTAGTCATGTTGTGAAAGAAGAAACAGAACAAAAGGGGGGGGGGAAACTACCAAAAAACCCAACCACCAGAAACAAAATAAAGTGAAAACAATATGCTTCAGTCTGCATTCAGATTCAATAGTTCTCTAGATGTGGATAGCATTTTCCAGCTAAGTCTTTCAGAATTGTCTTCTACCTTTGTATTGCCTAGAAGAGCAAATTCAATCATAGTTGATCATCATACAATGTTACTGTACAAAGTTCTCTTGGCTCTGATCATCCTCAATCCATATTAAGTCCAGGTTTTTCTAAAATCCACCTGCTCTTCATTTCTTATATTACGATGGTATTCCACTACATTATATACCACAACTTGTTTGGTCATTACCCAATTGATGGGTATCCCTTCAATTTCCAATATGTTGCCAGCATAAAAAGAGCTTCTATAAATAATTTTGTACATGTAGGTCCTTTTCCCTTTTTTATGATCTCTGTGGGACACAGACCTAGTAGTAGTATTGCTGTATCAGAGGGTATGCACAGTTGGATTACCCTATGGATATAGTTCCAATTTGCTCTCCAGAATAGTTGGATAAATTCACAACTCCACCAACAATGCATTAGTGTCCCAATTTTCCTGGAACATTTATTTCCTCCAACATTTATCATTTTCCTTTTCTTTCATATTAGCCAATCTAGTAGGTGTGATATCATACTTCAGACTTGTTCTGATTTGTATTTCTCTAATCAATAGTTATTTAGAGTATTTTTTCATATGATTATAAATAGCTTTAGTTTCTTCCTCTGAAAAACGCCTGTTGACATACTTCGACCATTTATCAATTGGGGAATGATTTGTATTTTTATAAATTTGACTTACTTCTCTATATATTTGAGAAATGAGGCCTTTATGAGAAACACTTGCTATAAAAATTGTTTCTTACCTTTATTCTTTCCTTCTTATCTTGGTTGTATTGATTTTATCTGTTTAAAACATTTTCAATTTAATGTAATAAAACTTGTCCATTTTCTATTTCATAGTGTTTTCTGTCTCCTATTTGGTTATAAATTCTCCCCTTCTCCATAGATCTGACAGGTTAATTATTTATTGTTCTCCTAATTTGCTTGTGGCATCACCCTTTATGTCTAAATCATGTACCATTTTGGTTTTATCTTCCTATATGGTAGAAGATCTTAGTTTCTGCCATATTATTTTCTAGTTTTCCTAGCAGTTTTTGTGAAGTAGTGATTTATTATCCCAGAAGCTGAAATTTTTGGATTTATCAAACAGTAGATTACTATGGAAATTTACTAATGTGTCTTGTGTATCTGATCTATCCCACTTCTCCACTGTTCTATGTGTAAGCCAATACCAAATAGTTTGCTGTTTTATACTATAGTCTTAGATCAGGTATGGCTAAGTCACCTTCCTTTGCTTATTTTTCATTAATTCACTTAATATTCTTGCCTTTTTGTTCTTCCAGATGAATTTTGTTATTGTTTAAGATCTATAAAATAATTTTTGGTATTTTTATTGGTATGGCCCTGAATAAGTAAATTAATTCAGGTAGAATTGTCACTTTATTATTATATTAGTTTAACCTACCTATAAGCAATTGATATCTTTCCAGTTGTTTATATTTGATTTCATTTGTGTGAAAAGTGTTTCTAATTGCGTTCATATAGTTCCTGGGTTTGTCTTAGCTAATAGATTGCCAAATAATTTATATTTTCTACAGTTATTTTAAATGGAATTTCTGTTTCTTGTTGCTAGGCTTTGTTGGTAATATGGAAATGCTGATGATTTGTGTGGGTTTATTCTATATCCTGCAACTTTGCTAAATTTGTTAATTATTTTTGGTAGTTTTTAGTCAATTCTCTAGAATATTCTAAGTATATCACAGTATCATCTGCAAAGAGTAACAGTTTTGTCTTCTCTTTGTACATTCTAAATCTTTTCTTTTCAATTTTTTTTCCTTCTCTCACTGATAAGGTCAAAATTTCTAGCAGAATGTTGTATAATAGAGGTGACAATGAATATGCTTGTTTCATCCCTGTTCTTATTGGGAAGGCTTCTAGTTTATCCACATTACCCATAATGCTTAGTGATGGTTTTAAATAGACACTACTTATGGTTTTACGGAAAGTTCCTTTTATTCATATGTTCTCTAGTGTTTTTAATAGGAATGGGTGAAGTATTTTGTCAAATTTTTTTTCTGCATCTATTGAGATAATGATATGATTTCTTTTGGTTTCCTTAATGATATGGTCAATTAGGCTAAAAGCTTTCCTAATCTAGAACCAGACCTGAATTACTGGTATTAATCCCACCTTGTCAAAATGTATTAATTTGGTGATAATTGTTGTAATCTCTTTGCTAATATTTTATTTAATTTTTTGTCTCAATATTCATTAAGGAAGTCGGGCTATAATTTTCTTTCTCTGTTTTGACTCTTCCTGGTTTAGGTATCAGCACCCAATTTGTGTCATAAGAGGAATTTGATAGGACTCCTTTGTTTATTTTTCCAAATCATTTATTTAGTATTGGAATTAATTGTTCTTCAAATATTTAGTAGAATTCACTTGTAAATTCATCTGCCTCTATATATTTTTTCTTAGGGTGTTAATTTATGCTTTGTTCAATTTATTTTTCTGAAATGGGGTTATATTAGTATTCTATTCCCTCTTCTGTTGATTTGGGCAACTTATATTTTTTTGCAAATATGCATCCAGTTCACTCAGAATGTCAGATTTATTGATTTATAGTTCAGGAAAATAGCTCTTAATTACTGATTTAATTATCTCTTCATTAGTGGTGAATTAACCCCTTTCATTTTTTATATTGGAGATTTTATTTTCTTCTTTCTTTTTATAATTAAATTAACCAAAGGTTTTCTGTTTTATTGTTTCCCCCCATAAAACCAGCTCTTAACTTTATTTATTAGTTCAATAGTTTTCTTAATTTCAGTTTTATTCATATTTTCTTTGATTTTCAGGATTTCCAATTTGTTGTTTCATTTGGGATTTTTATTTTTTTTCTCTTTCTAGCTCTTTTAATTGCATGCCCAATTCATTGATCTCCTCTTTCTCTATTTTATTCATGTAAATATTTTGAGATATAAAATTTCCCCTAAGTACTGTTTTTTTCCCATGAGTTTTGGCTTGTTGTGTCATTTTTTTCTTTATCATTGATGAAATTACTTATTGTTTCTATGATTTATTGTTTGACTAACTCATATTTTAGGATGTGATTATTTAACTTCCAATTAATTTATAATCTACCTTTCCATGACCCTTTATTACATATAATTTTTGTTGCATCATGATCTGAAAAGGATGGATTTAATCTTTTTTCCTTTCTGCATTTGATTCTATGGTTTTCATGTCCTAATACATAGTCAACTTTTGTGTAGGTGCAATATAACACTGAAAAAATAAATGTATATTCTTTCTATCCCCATTTGACTTGCTACAGAGGTCTATCCTATCTAACTTTTCGAAAACTATTCACCTCCTTAATTTCCTTCTTGTTTATTTTGTATTTAGATTTATCTAGCTCTGAGAGGGGAGGTTGAGGTCCCCCAGTAGAATAATTTTGCTGTCTATTGCTTCCTGTAACTCATTTAACTTCCCTCTAAGAATCTGGATGATATACTACTTGGTCTACGTATGTTTAGTATTAATATTACTTCATTATCCATGGTATCTTTGAGCAAGATGTAGTTTCCTTCCTTATCTCTTTTAATTTGGATCTATTTTTGCTTTCGTTTCATCTAAGATCAGGATTGCTACCCCTGCTTTTTTTTTTACTTCAATTGAAGCATAGTGTATTTTACTCCATTATTTTACCTTTACACTTTGTGCATCTCTCTGCTTCAATTACATTTTTTGTAAACAACATATTGTAGGATTCTGGTTTTTAATCTGCTCTTCTATTCACTTTTGTTTTATGGGAGAATTCATCACATTCACATTCACAGTTATGATTATTGTGTATTTCCCTCCATTCTATTTTTCTCTATACTTTTTTCTCTCTCTCCTTTCACCCTGTCCCTATTCACCAGTATTTTTCTTTTGACCACTACCTCTCTCAATATGTCCTCCCTTGTATCAGCTCCCTCCCCCACTTTTCTTTTCCCCTTCCATTACTACTTCCCTATAGAGTAAACTAGATTGCTTTATCCAACTGAGTATGTATGTTATTCCCCTTTTGAGTTAGTTCCAATGAGAGTAAGGTTCAAACAATGCTCACTTCATTCTTTCTCTCTACTGTAATAGATCTTTCATGCCTCTTCATGTGGTATAATTTACCCCATTCTGCCTCCCCCTTTCCTATTCTCCCAGTAAAATACTTTTTTATCCTTAATTAATTTTTTTCTCATCCTATCAAATTCACTTTATACCCACAATATCTATCTAAATATACTCTTTTTAACTGCCCTAATAGAGATAAAGTTAAGAGTTACAAGTATCATCTTCCCACATAGGGATGTAAATAGTTTAACCTTATTGAATATCATGTTGTTATTGTTTATTTTTTCTTTCCTGTTTACCTTTTTATGCTTCTCATTAGTCTTGTATTTGAAGATTAGATTTTCTGTTTAGTTCTGGTCTTTTCATCAGGAAATTGTGAAAGTCCTCTATTTCATTGAATACCCATCTTTTCCTCTGAAAGACTTTGCTCAATATTGCTGTGTAATTGATTTTTGGTTATAATCCAAGCTTTTTTGCCTTATAGAGTATCATATTCTAAGTTCTACAATCCTTTAATGTAGAAGCTATTAAATCCTGTGTAATCCAGACTGTGGTTCATAGGAATCTGAATTATTTCTTTCTGACTGCTTGCAATATTTCCTCTTTGACCTGTTGTTTCTGGAATTTGGTTACAATATTCCTTGGAGTTTTCATTTTGGGATCACTTTAGGGAGGTGATTGGTGGATTCTTTCAATGATTATTTTACCCCCTGGTTCTGGGATGTCAGGGCAGTTTTCCTTGATAATTTCTTGAAAGACATTGTCCAGGCTTTTTTTTTCAGATCATGGCTTTGAGGTAGTCTAATACTTCTTAAATTTTATCCTCTGGATCCATTTTCCAGGTCAGTTGTTTATCCCATGATTAATTTTTTTTTATTATTTTGATTTTGACTGATTCTTGATGTCTCATAGAGTTATGTGATAGTAATGGCAATTAAATATTCCCCTGTATTGGCTTGGTTTTCAAATTGATTGTGTTAAAACCCAGAGCTTGTTAATCCCACCTGTGGGATGGACTTTTTGATGTGAAAAGAAAGTCCTGAACTGGGAGGAGCTGGTGACGTAGATTTGGAGAGACAAGAGAGAGGCGGAAGATCTTTTTGGAAGCAGCACCTCGTGGAGAGAGAGAGACTAAGAGAATTGCTGGTGGCCCCTTTGAATTGCCCTGGACTTTTGAGACCTGCCCCCTGAGCTGCCAAGGACTGAGGGGACATGACTGTTTTGCTGGTACTTTGTCTGTCTGTTTTGATGTTGTTTTGCCAGATTTGTCCACTGGTGAAAGACAGTCCTTTTGTTGAAGAAGTCCTGGAACCTGGCTGTTCGCTAAGAAGCCCTGAGACTGTCCTGCAGACAGAGAGTGAATACTGTCCACTGGTGAGGGACAGTGCTGTTGTTGCAGGGGTCTGGAGACTGTCCTGCAGACAGAATGAATACTGTCCACTGGTGAAGGACAGTGCTGTTGTTGCAGGGGTCTGGGAGCCTTTCTGTTGGTTCAGAAGCCCTGAAGAAGGATTTTCTTGTTGTATGTTTACAGAAATCCTGGGAGAGGGCTTTGCTAATGTGTTCAGGGGTTCTAGGACTGTTCTACAGACAGAGGATAAATTCATGAAGGGACTGGCAATGTATCTTATGGCCTTGCTAAGCCTTGTCTCCCCAGGAACTAAGATTGCTGAGAACTTGCCTCGTGTCAAGATGAAGAAAAGACCTCCATTTGGGTATTAAGTGCTGTGTTTAAACTTGATGTAACTCTGGGGTAGATTCAATTGTGATCCAGGGGTGGGGAACTTTTGACCTTATGTTTGGAAACTAATCTCCATTTGAGAAGAGGGGCTTTGTGGTGGACTTAATTAAGGTATAGCCTAGGGGTGGAAAAGTATTTAAAACAGAGACTTTGTAATTGATTGAATGATTGGAAGGTCCTGGGGTGGGGTAGTACTTGGAGATTCTTTAATCACACTTAGTAAATGCTGTATTTGGAATGATGTCATGTTTTGATCTTCTCTGTTCTTGGTTTGTCACTGAATAAAATGGAGAGCACCTATGCTGGTATTTTGAACCTGGGAAGTTGCCTTTCTTTTGGCATTACATTACAAGTTATTACCTTCCACTTGCTCAACTTCAGTTAGCCTTCATACCTTCCTCTCCATTTGGCCAATTCTACTTTTAATGCAGTTGTTTTCTTCAGTCAACTTTTATGCTTCCTTTTCCAAGCTAACTCTTTTGTTCATAATTCTCTTGCATAACTGTCATTTTCTCCCAATTTTTCTTCTACCTCTCTTGATTTTTAAATGCTTTTTGAACTCTTCTAAGAAGACTATTTTGAATTGAAACAATTCATATTCCCCTTTAAGGTTTCTCATGCAGGAACTTTGACATTGTTGCCCTCTTCTGAGTTTGCATTTTGATCTTTGCTGTAACCATAGTAGCTTTCTATGGTCGGGGTTCTTTTTTGTCTCTTGCTCATTTTTAAAAGCTAAGCTCTGCTCCTGGGATACAGTGAACATTGTCCCAAAGTTCTTTCACCGAGGGCCTTGGTACCGGTTCTTCTGGAGCTATAGGTTCGCCCACTGAGGTAACAGGACTTAGCCTAGTCATGCCTGTTATGCCCTGGGTTCTGGGTCTGGCACTTTGCCTGCTGTGCTGGGACTAGAGGCCTCACCACTCGCCTGCTATTCCACTAACCTGCTCAGCCCAGAGCATGGGGTTTTGGTTGCTGATCTGTGTTGTGGATAAGAGCCTCCTGCTGGTTTCCCTGGGCAGTACCTCTGCTGGCTGCTCTCCTCTTTGTAGTGAGACAGATCTTTCCTGAAGCCCTTCTAAATTATCCAGGTTGGAAAATTGTTTCACTCCATCTTTTTTTGTGGATTTTGCACTCCAGAATTCTTTTAAAGACTGTTTTAATTTAATGTTTCTTAGGGAAACTGCGCAGAGCTCACATAAGTTTCTGCCTTCTTTCCACCAACTTGACTCTGCCATCCTGGTTATTTCAAAGGGGAAATTATTTATGAATCCCAGGAAGGTACGCTAGCTAATGCCCAGATATTTACAGAGGTAGAATAAATGTGGTTTTACCTGACAGGTATTGGGAAATTTCTGCATACAGAAATATCTTCTATGCAGAGTGAAGATGGTAGAGTGCAAGCCAGAAATTTTGCCTTAGCTTCTTCACATCCTTCCCTACAATGACTGAAAAAGAACAACAGATGAATCCGATATGGAGAGCCAGTAAAAACTCATAATGAATAATTTTTCAAGCCCTTGGCAGCTTATGAAAACACAGAGATCTAGAGACACTGGGTGGGGGCTGACCAGGAATGAAGTTTCATGGCAACAACAGACAGAAGTGGCAGTAGGTTCTGATGGCAGAAGCAGCAGGAGGGAGCAGTTTAGCAGCCAAGGATAGTAAAGGGACTGAATACTTGAGCAGAAAGAGATTTGAGGTGGGGGGAGTGCACTAGTACTGAGAGCAGGAACAGGTATCATCTGTCAATTCTGTTGCCCGTTACCCAGTTCTGGGTCATGATTTTAAAGCAGAGAGGAGAGATTCAAATGAACAGGGACCCTACTTATGCAAAAACAAAGAACAAGTTCCAAAATCTATAGCTGTTTGTTGATCAAGAACAGAATGGGGATTCACTTCTAATCTTTAGCCCCCACATATGAGCTTGAAGGAGACCAAAACCAAGAGGGACATCAGCAGTTCACTTACTGTCAACCTGTAGAACTTCTCAGAGAATGGACAGTGACTGAGTTGGGCAGTAGTCTATATAAATTCAGCCACACAAGTCAACAGACACTAAGTGAGTCCAGAATTTGCAGACCAAGTGGGCCGTAGCCAAATCTCTCCCTTCATCATACCCTTTTGGAAGCATTGAAAAATCACAGGCCTCCATATTGAGCTGTGAAAGAAACAGGACATAAAATACAGAACCTCAGGCCAAGTCATTCTCCTTTCTGTAGAAGTAGGAAGTGTAACACAACAAAAGTTCAAAGTCAAGACTGGACTCATGAGCAAATAAAAAAAGAACCTGATTGTGGTGGCTAGGTGGCACAGTGAATAGGGCACTGGCCTTAGAGTTGGGAGGATCTGAGTTAAAATCCATCCTCAGACACTTAACATTTACTCTCTGTGTTACCTTGGACAAGTCACTTAACCACAATTGCCCAGCATTTCCCCCCCCCCCAGAAAGAAAAAAAAAAAGAACCTGACAAAAAAAAAACCCACAGTGGTGAAAAAGAAGGTCAAGTACACAAAAACAAAAGAAGAAAATGAATTGAAAACAGCTACAAATAAAACCTCCAAAAATGCAAATTTGACACAAACCCAACAGGAATTCCTAGAACAGCTAAAGAGATAAGTTCTAAAAGAACACACACACACACAAATATATATCTATATATATTATATGTGTGTGTATACACACATATGGAGAGAGAGAGAGAGAGAGAGAGAGAGAGAGAGAGAGAGAGAGAGA
>NW_027185665.1:13225739-13239871 GCF_028583685.1 Petaurus breviceps papuanus | reverse complement strand
AGAGAGAGAGAGAGAGAGAGAGAGAGAGAGAGAGTTGGGGATAAAATTTGCAAAACACGTGGGATCTATCCAAGGAAATTTTGAAAAGATAATTATTTTGGTAAAAGAAGCACAAACATATTAAATAAAATAATTTCTCAAAATTAGAAAAAACCCTCCTATACCAGTTTAAAGTGATACTTTAAATCTCATTTCTTTTAAATTATAGATGCTCTTTTATTTGGTAACTGACATTGTCTTCTATCAAAAATACAGATCTTTCCAGAAATATGGGCTTTTAAAATTTGTGGTCATCAACTTCATAGTATGATATAGTACATCAAGTAAAGAATTTTTTTAGTAGAATGACTGAAAGGAAGGAGACTCAGTGAACGTACATTTTAATAGTGGGGATATATGTCTAAATGGCATGTAGACATTCATACATATAGATATGTATGGAAGATGTACTTTTAAGTTTAATCTTCATAATTAATATTTTTCGAAAATGATGGCAGCCTACCCCAAATGGTAATCAATATTCAGCAAAATAATAAATCAGATCCTGGTTTGTAAATTTCTGAGGTGTAAATACTCCCAATGAAATTTTACCAGTTGGCTTTTTACCTAAAGCATAGGACATACCGGGTCATTGCCCCACTCAAAAAAATTTGGGGGTGGCCCATTGACTCTAGGGTAAAATATAAACTTATCTGTTTAGCAAGTTCACAATATTCCCTCTTGCATGTTCTTCAGTGGAGCCAAACTGATTTACTTACTTTTACCTATATGTGATATTCCATCTCCTAATACCACACCCTTGAGCAGGCTGCTCTCCTTTGCAGCCATTGTCACTTCCAATCAATCACTAGGCATACATTAAGAATTAACTCCAGGCTAAGCATTATACTAGGCCACATTGAGAATCCCTAGCTTCTTTCAAGTCTGAGATTTTATGTCATCTTTTCAGAGGTCTCTTTCCTGATTACTTCATTTGGTGCCTTCCTTTGAAAATATTTGGTACATATTTTGTATTGATTTTTCTGAGTACTTGTTTACTCCCAGTAGATTCTAAACTCTCTTTCTATAAAAGGAGGGATTGTTTCATATGTGTCTTTATATCACCAGTGGTTAGTACTTTGTCAGACATTGGGTAGATTTGGTGAATGAATGGATGAATGGATGTACCTAGATTATATAATGTTCAAGAAATCTCCTGCTTCTATGATTATTTTTCTCTGTGTTTGGAATAGCATTAGATACTGTAGGGACTACTAAGAATACAACTCAAAGATGCTTCCTATTTCTTTCTGTCCTGCACATTGAGTAGAACAATTCCTCAAGGTAAAATATCTTTAGTTCCTGTTTTCTGAATTGAGATATTTCCTAGATTATACAGATTGTAGGTACATCCACATTCTATTTTTACATTTTCTGACCTTTCAAAATATGAATTAACATAAAACTAGATGTCTTAAAATATATTTTGAGAACTTTTGCCTTTACATCACAGACACCTCCTATGCCTCCATATTATATCCTCCTTTATTACAAAAATAGTTAAGTGAAAATATGACATATAGAAATCTTATCTAGAAATGTATGTAATATTTGGTCTTATTAGTTCCCCATATCTCTTCAGTGATGGAGGAGTTGTGTTTTGTTATCTCTTTTCTAATGTTTTTTATCTTTTTAATCATTACTCAGACTTTAACTTCCTTTTGCCAATTTGTTAATCTTTTCATTTACATTGCACACACACACACATGATCTATCTAATCTATCTATCTATCTATCTATCTATCTATCTATCTATCTATCTATCTATCTGCCCGCCTGCCTGTCTCTCTGTCTATTGTCTGTCTTTCTCTCTGTCTTGATTTTGCCTATTTTGTTCTGTATCTACATTAATACAGACCTTGTGAGCACTAATTGAGTTGTTCAAATTTATCATTTATTTCAGAGTAAGTACTTCCTATATTATTTTTTCAGTCATTCTCTAATCAATGGGAATTGACCTTGATGTAATTTTTTGCTGCGATAAATGGTGCTTCTTTGAATATTTTAGTATGTATTGAAATTTTTTCATGTCTTTGACTTTGTTGTGCATATATGTTCAATAGAGGAATTTCTGGGTCAAAAGGTATGGATAGATCAATCACTTTTCTTGAAAAATTCCAAATGGAAATCCAGATCATTTATATTACCTCTCAACTGTACTAACAGTTTATTGTTGCCTGTCTCCCCACATTGCCTCTAATATTAATTGTTCTCATTGTTTTTGTGTATGTGGAATGAGGTTAAAAAGCCCAAGTCCTTTGTGTATAGATTAAAAAAAACTTTTGGAAATATTAGATTAAAAGGGCAAAGTAGAGGCTTCAAGATAGTTTTTCATTATTGACTACATGAAAAGTTGATAAAACTGGTGACATGATGTGTACTTGTGATAAGACATTTTTATAAGTAAAATAGATCATTAGGGAAAACATAGTACCTCATTAGCTAAGCTAGAAATATTTCATCACTTTTACTTTATAGGCTCATTTTAATGATTTTCAGTCTTTCAGGTAATTATATTTTTGCTTTGGAAAAAGGGAAGAACAAGAACTCTGGAAACTTTTCAGTGAATCATTGGGAATGACATTTCTTTTCTTTTCAAAATATCACTCATATGCATAGAATATAGTCCTAGAACCAATTCATATTCCTTTTCTGTTTTCAGTTTACTTTTTTGGAAAGAGAAGGCAGAGATGTTTTCTGAAGGTTGTCTTAACATGCGACTATTCCTGGAAAGAGGGCTCTTACATTTTAAATAACTTACCAAGGTTATTGAAGTTTCAAGTGACCCTGACAATCAAACACAGGGACCCTCAAAGCAAAAGTGAGTATGTACTGGGTGCTTGATAATTATATGGTACTTCTCCCTCCTTTCCATGAGTAGGTGGCTAGTCTCTTATCAAGTTGGTCTGAGAAAGCAAACTTCTCAGAAAATAAAGGATAAAGAATTAGCGTTTCTTTCCTCCAGTCTCCCATTGCATGTGAATTTCTATTGCTTTGAGATTGTCTGCAATTTTAAGGTCTGAAATACAGGCATGCCCAGAATGGACTAGGGAGTGGGCAGGGAGAAAATAAAATAGATTGATGTCATTCTATTTGGCCCTGGAGGGAAGGACCAGGAGAAGTGAGAGAGAAAGTTACACAGAAGCGATTCAAGTTCAATGTAAAGAAAAGTTACTTGATTAGAAATAACCAAAAATAACATGGGTTGCCTCTGGAAGTAGTAGATTCCCCTCAGTAGAAGTCTTAAGCAAATGTTTTATGTCCATTTGTTGGGATTATTGTGACAAGGCTTCATTTTCTGGTAAGACCACAAAGCTTACAAGGATACTTCTAACTCTGAAGTTCTATGAGCCTTATCCTCTCCTTGCCCCCCCCCCCAAAGCTTTATTTATTGTCAGGGAAAATTATTTAAAATTGAAAATGACAAAAATAAATACCTTCTTCTGCACTAGGGAAGCAGGTGCCCTTTAGAATTGGACATGGAGAAGTTAGTTGATTCATTAACAATCTTGTTTCCAGTTTCGATTTCAAATACTCATAAAAAAGACATTTAATGGAACAGAACAATATAGGTTACAATTATACATTTTTTGAGGGGGGAAGGCAAGGCAATTGGAGTTAAGGGACTTGCCCAAGATCACACAGCTAGTTGTGTCAAGTGTCTGAGGCTGGATTTGAACTATTGTCCCCCTGACTCCAGAGCTGATGTTCTATTCACTGCACCACCTCCCCTCCAAACCCCATACATTCTTTTAAAAATGTGTAAAGCATGCGTTGATTTTTCTGGGCCTCCAGAAAAATCATACAAAATAACAATTTAAAATTTTGACAGAACATGAAAATAAAATTATCTTGCAAAAAAGTAGAAACCTGGGTATAACTGACTAGGGATTCCAGCTCATCAGCATAGAACTACAAAAGGATGAGGCCACTTGGGCAGCCTTGCCACTGTCACTTGGAAAGCAATGCTTCAGAAGAAGTTCCTGAAATATTTTGAATGGCTGTAACAAAGTGGAATTAAACATAGAACTTCCCAAGATAAATAATACAAAGAACAAAATTCACCCAATCTGAAATGTATTGTGAAAAAAACAATAATTCTTGGTAGCTTATAGTTTCTGTCACTCTCAGGAATCACAGAATCTACAGGGAAATGGCTTCTTGTGCAACATATTGGCTTATACAATAGGTCAAGTAAGTCATGGCTTCTATTTACAGAAAGAAATAAATGCATCCATCAATAAGTTTTTATTAAATATTAAATTCTGCTATAGGCTAGAACAGAACAACAAAAAGACAAAGAATTAAATGATACCTACTGGAAATGAAAATGTGTATGTACTTTTATGTGTGTAAAGTTAAGAAGATCATATTCACAAAAAATGGGTGGTCAGTAATAGTATCAAAAGCTACAGAATGGTCAAAAAGGGGGAAGATATGAAATGTCACTGGGTGTAGCAATTAAGCGTTCATTGGAAACCTTGACAAGAACAATTTCTTTTTTATTTTGTTTTATTTTTTTCTCCCTTTTTTATTTTTTGTTTACATCATTCATTCCCACAAGATTTTGAGTTACAATTTTTCTCCCCATTTTTCCCCTACCCACCACCCACAAACAGCGATCTCACTGAATATCCCTTCCCCCAATCTGCCTTCTCCCATATCTCCCCCCATGCCCCCTCTGACTTTCAGTAGGGCATGGTGGATCTCTATGTCCCAGTGCCTATATCTTATTTCCCAGTTACATGTAAAATACTACTACTACTGCTACTACTATTACTACTAATATATATATATATATATATATATATATATGTATACATATATATATATATATATGTATGTATATAAACTTTGAATTCCAGATTCTTTCCCTTTCTCCTTCATCACTCACCCTTACTGGGAGCATAAGGAATGCAATATAGGTTGTACATGTGTAGCTATGCAAAACATTTCCATAATGTGTATATATTGTGCAAGACTGACTATATTTCCCTCCATCCTATCCTACCCCCCACTTGTTCTATTCTCTACTTTGATCCTGTCCCGTTTCAAAAGTGGGTGCTTCCAACTTCCCTCTCCCCCAGCCTGCCCTCCCTTCCATCAGCCCCCCTCCCATTCTCTTCCCCCCTATTCTCCTATAGGTTGAGATACCCTATTTAGTGTGTATGTTATTCCCTTCCTAAGCCAAACTCAATGAGAATAAGGTTGACTCCTTCCCTTTGTCCTTCCTGTTCTTCCCCTCCATTGTAACAGTTTTCCCTTGCCTCTTCTTTAAGAACAATTTCAATTAAGGGTATAGATGTAGTTGTATATTCACACACAAGTAAAGAATATATCATATACATATGCATATGCACATACACATATATCCTCAATACACATGCATATGTAAATATATACAATATAATATATGAAGAAATATTTTAATATAGATACAAATATGTATAAATATAGATATATAAATTTGCTACAAATTTTATTGCATTCAATAATTACTTTTTAAAGCACCTTCTAAGTGAAGCAGCATACTATATGCTGATGAGCTATAGTATAGGTATTGATATAAACATAGATAGGTGCCATAGTGTATTGAGTGCTGGACCTGGAGTCGGGATAATCCAACTTTAAATCCCACCCCAGAGACTTACTAGCTTTATTACCTTGGGCAACCTACTTAATCTTTCTCAGTCTCAGCTTCTACCTTAGAAGGTTGTTGCAAGGATTAAGTAGCATTATATAATTATATATGTTTATCTGTATTTATATGTTTATGTATAAATGTACATTCACATATACATGTGTGTTTATATGTATGTATAAGTGTGAATAGATATATCAGTATGTGTATTTGTATATACATATCTCTCCATCTAGAACTCTCTATATTGATATCTTTATATGTATGTGTAGCTGTCTCTGTCTATCTATCATCTATCTATAGTGGTTGTTGTCTTTTATCCTTGAAGAGGACCGAAATGATATCCTTATGTTAGGGTCAAAGTACAGCATATCTGACTGTTTCTAGTAAGACCAATATAAGCTCAGAATGCTCTACCACAGGTTGCGCATAAATAGTCCCTATGAATTTTTGGAATGGAGATGTCTCTAAATGTGTACCTATCATGTTTCTTTTGAGCTACTATAATTCTGCTCCACTTATAGAGCACAGTGCCAACATATATGCACTTAATAAAAGTGTAAACACTTTGTAAAGCTTAAAGGACTATATAAATATTAGCTATTACAATACAGACTGACAGACAGGTAAAGAATATGATTGAAATAATATGCTTAACTGACTTTAAAATCAAAAGTCTATAGAATGACTGTAATAACTAAAGCTTTGTAACACTGTAACCCTATAACATTTCATAAAAAGAATATTTAGTATCTACTATATGAAGACATTTCATAGCCATTTAAAGATATTTTCATTCCTCTACAGCTGCACTACAGATTTTCTGTAACATGTCCCATAAAGTTCTTCATTCTGAAACTTCACTCTAGCCCTGGAATTCACTCTTTGGAGGTACACTCTGTCCCTGTGGCCTCTCTTTTTGATTATGTGGCTCTTTCCAGAACCTTCACTAAAGGAAGTCTTCCCCACTCCCCTGGTACCTCACCCACATCTTCAATTCTTTCCAGACTGCGTGCCTAATGTTCTCTACCATTGTCTGTATCTGTACATTCATCTCCCTTCCACATTTCCAGTTTCTTTTTATATACTGTTTTTTCTTATTAGAATGTAAGCTCCTTGAGTGCTTCTTTCTGCTTGTTTTTGTATTCCCAACTCTTAGCATGGAGTCTGGCAAAAATCAGTAAATATATACTTAATGACTGAATTCTGGCAGTTAGAGACACAAAAGTATTTATGAAACAGAACTTACCCTCAAGGAACTTACAATCTAATGGGGGGAAATGCACATATGTAGATAACTGTGAAGGTGAAATAAACACAAAGGATAGAACTGGAGTTTATGCTAAGATAAAGTAGAGGAGGGAGAGAGCTTTTTCACCCGAGAAAAATGTGTACCAGAAGGCATCAAAGAGCCGTGGTAAGAAAAGAGTTTCTTGAATAAATTGAAATGCTGGAGGGGAGAAAATCCATTCTAGACTCATGAGATAAAAGCAAAAGTATAAAAATGGGGTGTTAGCTGAGAGTTTTAGAAGTGGAAGAGACCTTAGAACCCATTAAGGTCAGCCCCATTTTTTAAACAAATGAGGAAATTCAAGTCCAGAAAAGTTAAGGGATTTCAAACCAAAGTCCTAAAAACAAAAACAAAAACAAGATTATTCTCTGACTCCATACTGAGAAAGGAATAATCCAGAACATGTCTATCTCTATCTATAGATAAAGAGATAGATGTAGATATAGGTACATAGATATAGATGTAGATAGATATAGATTTCTATATTTATTTATCAATAGAGATAGGAGACAAGATATATTGTGGAGGTATAACTGATGCTATTTGACATCTGCTTAGATATGGGAAAATGAAGAAGGCAGAGTATATGATAATTTTGAATTGGTTAACATTGATGTTTAGAAATATGGCTGGACCCTCATGAGAAATACATAGGTATGGAGAAGGGGAAGATAGGGAATAAGAAAAAAGGTTCTATTTTTGATATGTTGAGTTTGAGATATCTATGAAACAGCTGAGTGGAGGTGTTCAATAGACAATGTTAATGTGGGTGGGATGGGAGCTCTAAAGAGAGAATGTGATAGATAAATTTTGGAGTCACCTCCATAAAGATGTTCTAAACACAGGAGAGGGATAAAATCTCCAAGACATAATGTATTGAGAGAAAAGAGAAGATGGTCCAGAACAGAGCTTGGGGTGAATTATGGTCTTATTTTAAATGCAATTTCTTTTCCAACATTTTCCTTTGGGATTTTGTTAGTAATATATTAAAAAATAATATTATTTCATCAATATATTTTGACCATGATATTTTAAAGACATTATTTAAATTTTTCTTTTCAGTAGCATTCTCTAAGTAAACCAAATTATTTTAGAGCTAAAGATAATCTCATCAACTCTACTTATATTTCTTTTTTTTACATAATTGAGGTTCCAAACATTATCTAAAATAATGGTATAGACCAGTTATTCTTTTTATTTTATTATTATTATTATTTTGCTTTTTGAAGGGTGATTGGGGTTAAGTGACTTGCCCAAGGTCACATGGCTAGTTTTTGTGTTGTGTCTGAGGCTGGATTTGAACTCAGGTTCTCCTGACTCCAGGGCCAGGCACCTAGCCACCCACATAGACCAGTTATTCTTAACCTGAAGTATTAATTTTAGTTAATATGGAATTGTTATGATTATGATTTCTTTTGTAGATTTCTCCTGAAATTCTTTTAGCCCCTGGTATTTCTTCATTGTACAAGGAACATTTTTTACTCAGTTTCAATCTTTTTTCTAATTTCTCTTGGAAGATTTCTTTTTGTCTCTTTGTATAGCTGTCTTTCTGCTACACATGAAGCATTTCTTACAATTTTGAGATAAAGGGAAGCCAAATTTATATCCAGCTTCTAACTCAGGCATGCTAATTGAAGTCTCCCACTTCCCTTTTTATTGTTCAAATGCAACATGACTCCTAATAAAAAAAATAGAGTCCCTCAAAATCATGCCCCTAACTTCCTCTCTCATAAGTTTTACAAATATTCCTAAAAGTATTCAGTACATGTTTGTCATTAACTAATTAGTTCTATGACCTTAAAAAAGTCATATAACCCTGTTGTTTCCATATTCTCATTCATATTGCATTATATATTTACATTATACAAAATAGCTTCTAAGATAGAAAAAATATGATTATTTTGAAAATATATAAAAGGAGGTGGCCAGGTGGCTCAGTGAGTAAGAGCACTGGCCCCAGTGTTGGGATGACCTGGGGATCGAATCCGGGTTCAGATACTTAGCACCACACCGAGAAATAACTGGTAGTGTAAATTTGAGCAAGTTACTTAACCCCAATTGCTTAAAAAAAGAAAATATAAATGCTCTATGCAAATGAAATGTGTTATTATTTTTCTTTAATGCTTTATGTTATCAAGTGTCATTTATGGACCTGAACGTATGTTCTTTTGTCTTCTAGGCAAATTATTTCAGTCTTAAGCCTACTTTATTTTAGTTTTCTGCCTAAAGGTTCATTTCTGAATGACAAATGCAATAAAATGATAGATTTTAAGCATACTTTGGAAATGTTTTTATAAAAGGTGTTAGTAAATTCCTTAAATAAATGCTAGGCTACACTTCAAATGGTGAGTGAAATATCTACGTAGTAATGTTATAAAACAGATCCTGCTGTGTTGTAATGTACAATAATATTTTTCTCCTAGAAATATTTAGATGTAATCTTAGATCTTTAGAGCTGGAAGACATCTTCAAGACCATTCATTCTAAAATGATACTTATCAATGGATAATTTGATACTTTCTATCTGGGTTCAAATCCCAGGTACAACCAGCCCTTATTAGCTGTACAACATAGGGAAAGTCACTCAAAATTTTTTTTGAGCTTCAATTTCCTCATCTGTAAAGAAGAAATGATAACGCTTATACGACCAAACACATCATAGTCCTGAAGAAGGAACTTTGCGAATCTTGAAATACCATGTAAATATGAGTTATTTGGGGGTAAACAGAGCACAGTGTCAAATAGTCAAATGATGGCTCAAATGCCACCCTGCTCCTTACTACCTGTAAGATCTTGTATAAGTCCCTTAACATTTGTGGGTCTCAGTTCATGATCTGTAAAATAACAGACTGAGAAAAATAACCTATAGCTTCTCTTCCAGGTCTTATCTATGATCCTTTGTTGCTTTGATGACTTTTGGGGGATGTTATACTGTTGTTAATAGCATTAGATCACAAGCAAGTGAAAACTGAATTTTACTTTTCTTTTTAAAGAAAATTCTCTCAGTTACCATCAGAGTTTATATAGAATTTGAAACAAATAAGGTATTATTTACTTTCTGACCAGTAGTAGTAGTAGTAGTAGTAGTAGTAGTAGTAGTAGTAGGGAGCTAGTTATAAAGATTCTAGCATTAAAGAACAAGACAGTAAACTATGAGAGGGATTTAGGCAACATGTATCCTAAGGCAATCTCCTCTGTTGTTCACCTTGCTTCTCTCTTTTTACAGGCACAGGAGTAACTTAAAGCCCCTCTGTTTTCTCTTCTCTCCTTGCCATGGCAAATGAAGCAACTTTTCTTTCTTCTCTATCAAATAGAGAAAGACTCAAATAGTGGAGGTTAGGTGGGAAACAGGTTAACATGGAGGAAAAAATGATAGCTCTTAAATCAAAACTCTGGGTTTTAAAATCTATCTCTGCCACTTCCTGCTCATTGAATTTTGAGTAAATCAATTCACCTTTCTGGGACTCAGCTTCCACATTTGTTAAATTTAAATTCTGATCTATGTGACATTTAATGTCTCTTCCAATTAGTGAGCCTATAAAAGTGGATTATGGGAGCAGCCAGGTAGCACAGTGAGTAAGAACACCCAGAGTTAGGATGACCTGGGATCGAATCCAGGCTCAGACACTTAGCACCTACCCAGAAACACCTGGCTGTGTAACCTTGAGCAAGTTAATTAACCCCAATTGCTTAAGGGGGACCAGGTGGCTCAATGAGTAAGAGCACCGGCCCCAGAGTCAGGATGACCTGGGATCGAATCTGGGCTCTGATACTCAGCACCACACCCAGAAATAAGTGGCCTTGTAACCTTGAGCAAGTTTCTTAACCCCAATTGCTTTAAAAAAAAGTGAATTATGATTTTGGGGGACTTTATTTTTTTAGGATACTTGTGTCTGCAGAATAAAAAGTGAAGTGGAAGACTTCAAGTAGTATGTCTGGGTAACAAACTATATATAAAATTGACTTCCATTTATCTCAAAATATTAAGACATTCTTCAAATCATCTCAAAATTGTAAATCTCTTATCTGACATTCACTTTATGGCAAGCAGCTCTGTTCCTCTACTCTGAAGGATAGAAAAACATACAGCTCCCTCCCTCCACCAACTCATATCAAGATATGTCCAACAGAACCATTTTACAGATGAGAAAACTGATACTCTGAGAGGTAAAATGACTTTATACCCAACGTCATAGAAAGTACAGAGACAGAAATTGAATCCATGTTTTCAGACTTCAAATACAGAGGTCTTTCCACGTTAACAGAACAAATCCCTTCAGTTCTACAAACTATTAAAGTGAGGCCCAGAGAAATTAAATGACTTATCAAATGTCACAATGGGACAGATTTGAATTTTGAACCCATGTCTTCTCATTCTAAATTCCATAACCTTTCCTTTATACCACAGTTATGTTATCTGAGTCAGAGTTCAATCTAAGACAGTGCTCTCTTCATCAGCTACTTTAAAAGATCTAGAACCACTGAGCAGAAAATTGTGTCCCTTTGCACCCAATACTTAGACCATTCTTGGAGCCCTACTATTAAGAATTCCCTCACTCTATAGCCGAGATGAAGCAACTTCCTCAAGCTCACACACCTATTGATTGGTGGAATTGAGACTAGAACCCAGATATTCTCTCCTCTTCTAATAGTTTCCCTCACATTATTTTGGCTTATTAAAAACTCTTCCTACTTTATGCACCTTTTTAAACAAGGCAGATCTATCTAGTTGAATCTATGCAATTAAAGAAATTTATTGAGAAAAAAAAAGCCAAGCTAAAGGTCCTGCGGTTGGCGGTTGGCGGCGGTTGCGGTTGCGGTTGCAGCAGAGGCAGCGGCAGTGCGAAGCCCTTTTCTTTTTTTTTTTTTAGGTAGGACTCCTGCTGAGCACTGCCAGGGGTTGGAGCTGCTGGGAGCGCGCTGGGTGGTTGCTGTGAGTGGGGAGAGGAGGACCTTTGCCTGAGATAGCCTGTTCTGTTTTAAAGTCTTGAGAATGTGGGTGCTTTCTACTTTATCTACCTGTGCCAATGTCATAACTACTCTGATGGCTTTCACTTTCTGGTTTTGGGACTCAGTCTTTTGGTATCTTAATAAATTTTCTAGTTTATTTCCCCAAATGGCAAACCTGATGTATTTTGTGATGGATAATTATATCAGCATATTTGTAATCTCTATAGGCATTGTGAATATGGCATTGCTGATACACCATATAGTAAAAAAAAGCAAAAAAATAGTTGGCATTTTACTATGACATTTCAAACTCCAAGCCCCAAGGAGGTATAGTTAAAAGAAGAGGCTACTTCTACCTCTCTTTCTCTAGCTTTGATTCTTCTATTCAGCAAGTAATATAATTGCCTTTTCCACTTCATTTTCCTTTTCCTGTTTAGGTGATAAAACCCAATTCTTGGAGTGAACATTTCCAGATTTGGAGGAAACTGGTGAGTCTGAGAGGTGCAGAAAACCTGGATTTCAATGTGTAGCAGTTGGATGACCCTGGGAGAAACCCATGGAAACTACTCTAGCATTCTAGACAACATGACCATCAAAAAGAGACCTGTTTCATACTTGGCCTTTTTTTTACCACAAGACATGTTGAATTTAGACAGTCCCAAGATGAGGTGAAATGTAAAGTGCCTAGGCTGCAAACCCATAAATTGTTGCTATGTTTAAATAGTTTTAAGAATCAACTTTCTAACTTAATGCACAGTAGTTCATACAGCTTGCTGATTTTTTTCTTCTTTTCAAAATTTTATTTTAGACTCACAGAATACAGAAAAGAAACAAAAAAAGATATCATAAACTTAAATATTGGAACTTAAAGACAAAGTTAGGAAGAAAAAAATAATGTTGTGTGCATAGCAGAATATAAAGGATTCTAAATTTGTAACAACAAATTTTCATTTCAAGACAGCCTATAAAATAACTAATACTCATTGTGTTGAGAATTGTCCATCTTTTTTTTTTTTTGCTTTTTTGTGAGATTACTTTAGATTACTTTTTACTGTCAATATATGAACTGAAGTTTACATTTCTGCTCTGTTTGTTACCTGTGGGACTTTAGGCAAATCACTTCTTTATTCTGAGCTTCAATTTCCTATAAAAAATGAAGGACTTGGATTAGATGATCACTAAATTCCCTTCTCATTCTGGAGTTAATTCTTTATCAAATTACTATAAATCAACTCCTTCCTAAAGCTTTATTTCCTGTTTCAAACTCTGCTTTGTATCATGTTACTTTTTCAAAAATATGTAGCCAAGGGGTGTGATGGACATAGTCTTGGGCTTGGAATCTAAAAGATTTGAGTTAAAATCTAGCTTCAATCACTTCCTAGCTGTGTGACCCAGGACAAGTCACTTAACCTCTCCTAACCTCAGATGGAAAAAAAATATAATAATAGCACCTACTTCCCAGGGTCACTGCAATTATCAAAGGTAATAATATTCATAAAGGACTTAGCACAGTTCCTGGCATATACCGTGTTTCCCCGATAATAAGACACTGTCTTATTATTTTTTTTGGACAGAAAAACACCAGAGGGCGTATTTTCAGGGAAGGGCTTATGTTAATGAACATTGACAGCAATTTTAATAAACAGGTAAATGTGAACGAAAAAATGTAGCTTTATTCAATAAGCAAATCACTGGGGAAGAACAGGATGACGCGCTCACTGCTGCAGCTCTGATTGGATGTAGCTCGGAGCGCGGCGAGCGTTTCACGGGGGGGCGATAATGTAGCGTGTAGCGCAGGGGATCACCTTCACTACAGTAGCAATCTCAATAGGGCTTATTTTCGGGGGAGGGCTTATTTTAGAGGAATCTTACACAGTAAGGGGAGGGCTTATTTCCTGGATAGGTCTTATTACCGGGGAAACACGGTAGATGGCACTTAATAAATATGTAATTTCTTTCATCTTAACTTTTCACACTTATTTCATTGGTTTCCATCCAACCCATGGATATGATACTTAATTTTTCAGATATCATCAGTGTTCTCTTATCATTACAAACTAGAGTACATCATGGCAACATACTATACCTCAGAGTGAGGTTGTCTATCCTTGCAAACAAAAAGTAGATGCATCAAAGCTTAACAAGTCGGAATAGAAGCAGGACCTCTGAGCAGCTCCAGCTTCCACCTTCCACAATCCATGTAAAAACAGG
>NW_027185665.1:13198264-13225339 GCF_028583685.1 Petaurus breviceps papuanus | reverse complement strand
TATTTGTAATCTCTATAGGCATTGTGAATATGGCATTGCTGATACACCATATAGTAAAAAAAAGCAAAAAAATAGTTGGCATTTTACTATGACATTTCAAACTCCAAGCCCCAAGGAGGTATAGTTAAAAGAAGAGGCTACTTCTACCTCTCTTTCCCTAGCTTTGATTCTTCTATTCAGCAAGTAATATAATTGCCTTTTCCACTTCATTTTCCTTTTCCTGTTTAGGTGATAAAACCCAATTCTTGGAGTGAACATTTCCAGATTTGGAGGAAACTGGTGAGTCTGAGAGGTGCAGAAAACCTGGATTTCAATGTGTAGCAGTTGGATGACCCTGGGAGAAACCCATGGAAACTACTCTAGCATTCTAGACAACATGACCATCAAAAAGAGACCTGTTTCATACTTGGCCTTTTTTTTACCACAAGACATGTTGAATTTAGACAGTCCCAAGCTGAGGTGAAATGTAAAGTGCCTAGGCTGCAAACCCATAAATTGTTGCTATGTTTAAATAGTTTTAAGAATCAACTTTCTAACTTAATGCACAGTAGTTCATGCAGCTTGCTGATTTTTTTCTTCTTTTCAAAATTTTATTTTAGACTCACAGAATACAGAAAAGAAACAAAAAAAGATATCATAAACTTAAATATTGGAACTTAAAGACAAAGTTAGGAAGAAAAAAATAATGTGTGCATAGCAGAATATAAAGGATTCTAAGTTTGTAACAACAAATTTTCATTTCAAGACAGCCTATAAAATAACTAATACTCATTGTGTTGAGAATTGTCCATCTTTTTTTTTTGCTTTTTTGTGAGATTACTTTAGATTACTTTTTACTGTCAATATATGAACTGAAGTTTACATTTCTGCTCTGTTTGTTACCTGTGGGACTTTAGGCAAATCACTTCTTTATTCTGAGCTTCAATTTCCTATAAAAAATGAAGGACTTGGATTAGATGATCACTAAATTCCCTTCTCATTCTGGAGTTAATTCTTTATCAAATTACTATAAATCAACTCCTTCCTAAAGCTTTATTTCCTGTTTCAAACTCTGCTTTGTATCATGTTACTTTTTCAAAAATATGTAGCCAAGGGGTGTGATGGACATAGTCTTGGGCTTGGAATCTAAAAGATTTGAGTTAAAATCTAGCTTCAATCACTTCCTAGCTGTGTGACCCAGGACAAGTCACTTAACCTCTCCTAACGTCAGATGGAAAAAAAAATATAATAATAGCACCTACTTCCCAGGGTCACTGCAATTATCAAAGGTAATAATATTCATAAAGGACTTAGCACAGTTCCTGGAATATACCATGTTTCCCCGATAATAAGACACTGTCTTATTAATTTTTTTGGACAGAAAAACACCAGAGGGCGTATTTTCAGGGGAGGGCTTATGTTAATGAACATTGACGGCAATTTTAATAAACAGGTAAATGTGAACGAAAAAATGTACCTTTATTCAATAAGCAAATCACTGGGGAAGAACAGGATGACGCGCTCACTGCTGCAGCTCTGATTGGATGTAGCTCGGAGCGCGGCGAGCGTTTCACGGGGGGGGGCGATAATGTAGCGTGTAGCGCAGGGGATCACCTTCACTACAGTAGCAATCTCAATAGGGCTTATTTTCAGGGGAGGGCTTATTTTAGAGGAATCTTACACAGTAAGGGGAGGGCTTATTTTCGGGATAGGTCTTATTACCGGGGAAACACGGTAGATGGCACATGATAAATATGTAATTTCTTTCATCTTAACTTTTCACACTTATTTCGTTGGTTTCCATCCAACCCATGGATATGATACTTAATTTTTCAGATATCATCAGTGTTCTCTTATCATTACAAACTAGAGTACATCATGGCAACATACTATACCTCAGAGTGAGGTTGTCTATCCTTGCAAACAAAAAGTAGATGCATCAAAGCTTAACAAGTCGGAATAGAAGCAGGACCTCTGAGCAGCTCCAGCTTCCACCTTCCACAATCCATGTAAAAACAGGGCACTGAACAAACTTTGGAGCTGCAGAACCCACAAAATGACACAGAGAAGCTAAATCCCCACTGAGGACATCCCAGCAGGCCAGCAGGAATCAGCCAGCACAGTGCTCTGGGAGCTGAGCTCAGCCCCACACCAAGGCTTTAGCCCCAGGGTGGGCCTGACCAGCCACCAGCCTGAGGGACTCCAGATCATCAGCAACTGTGGCTGTTTCCAGATTTGTCAATACATAGGTGTGAAGGACAAAGTGAGAGGTCAGAGCAGTCTGGACTTTGGGACCCAGTAAGTGGGAGAGTGGGGCTTTTGCCCCAGGGGAGAGAAGCCACTGAGACACCCAGCACAGCCAGCCAGTGCCACATGACAGTTTCAGCTCCTGGCCTGCAGAGTGTAGGGGGAGCAAGCACCAGTCTGAGGGGTAATTGCTCTTGCTTTAACCTGCTTGGATCTGGATCGCAGTCTAAGGTGGAGGTCCTGCGGTGTGTGTCCAGCTTGCCAGAGAGTGTGGAGGCCTCAGAGAGAGCATCCAAGTAGTACCTCCGGCAGCGGAGAAAACCCCAGAGTTTGGGAAGGAAGCTCCCCTGTCTGGTGGCAGAATCCTACTGTGGCAAAAAGCCCAGGGGTCAAGTGACTGAGGGGAGACATGACCAGGCAAAGGAAACGAAGCAGACAGAAGATCCAACATTAGACTATTTGGGGGACAAAAAGGAGCAAAGCATGGAACAGGAGGAAGACAATGAAGTTAGAACTCCTGCATCAAAACCTTCAAAGGAAAATACGAGCTGGTTACAGGCCATAGAGGACCTTAAGAAGCAGATAAGAGAAGTGGAGGTAAAATTAGGAAGAGAAATGAGAACAATGCACAAAAATTACACAATGAGAGTCAACAGCTTGACTGAGGAAAATACCACCTTAAAAAATAGACTAACTCAAATGGCAAAAGAGGCTCAAAAAAGCAACGAGGAGAAGAATGCCTTAAAAACTGAATTTGCCAGATGGAAAAAGAATCTCAAAAGCTCAATGAGGAGAATCATTGCTTCAGAATTAGATTGGAGCAAATGGAAGCTAAAGACTTCATGAGAAATCAAGATGCTGTTAAAGAGATCCAAACAAATGAAAGAATAGAAGGCAATGTGAAATATCCCAGGGAAAAACCACTGACCTGGAAAATAGATCCATGAGAGATAATTTAAAAATTATTGGACTACCTGGAAGCCATGATTAAAGAAAAAACCTAGAAATCATCCTCCAAGAAATTCTCAAGGAAAATTGCCCTGACATTTTAGAAACAGAGGGCAAAGTAGAGGTTGAAAGAATCCACCAATCACCTCCTGAAAAAAGATCCCAAAAAGAAAACTCCTAGGAATATTATAGCCAGGTTCTGGAATTCCCAGATCAAGGAGAGAATATTACAAGCAGCCAGGAAGAAACAATTTGAATATTGTGGAAACACAATCAGGATAACCCATGATCTGGCAGCTTCTACACTGAGGGATTGAAGGGCTTGCAATATGATATTCTGGAGGTCAAATGAGCTGCGATTAAAACCAAGAGTCACCTACCCAGCAAAACTGAGTATCATGTTTCAGGTCATTCAGTGGAATAGAAGACTTTCAAACATTCTTGCTGACAAAACCAGAGTTAAATAGACAATTTGACATTCAGATACAAGAAGGAAGAGAAGCATGAGGTTAACAGGGAAAATAAATCATAAGGAACTTATCAAAGTTGAGCTATTAGCATTCTTACATGGAAAACCAATCATTGTAACTTATGAAAACTTTCTCAGCAGTTGAAGGGAATATATGTGTGTGTTTGTGTGTGTGTATGTCTATATATGAGGATTTATGGGCATATGTTTACAGGTATACATAGATAGAGGGCACAGGACCAATTTAATAGGAAGGATGATACTTAAAAGGTAAAACTAAGAGGTGAGAGAGGAATATGAGAGGAGTTGGGGAGAGACAGAATGGGGTAAACTATCTCATATAGAAAAGGCAAGGGGAAATGGTCACAATGGAGGGTTAGAATAGGAAGGCAAAAAGGAATGGGTCACCCTTATTCCCATTGAATTTGGCTCAGGGAGGGAATGAAATACACACTAAACAGGGTATCTCACCCTACAGAAGAGTAGGGGGAAAAGCTATGAGAGGGGAGATGATGAAAGGGAGGGCAGGCTGGGGGGGAGGGAAGTTGGAAGCACCCACTTTTGAAAAGGGAGGCGATCAAAGTAGAGAATAGAACAAGTGGCAGGTGGGATAGGAGGGAGGGAAATAGAGTCAGTCTTTTACAATATATCTATGTTATTGTTTTGCATTAGCCACACATGTACAACCTATACTGAAATGCTTATCTTCCCAGTAAGGGTGGGTTACAAAGGAGGAAGGGAATGAATCTGGAATTCAAAGTTTTAAAATCAAATGTTTAAATATATATACATATATATGTATATAAATATATATATATACACCCCATTATTAATACTATTTTACATGTAATTGGGAAATAAGATATACAGGCACTGGGGCATAGAGATCCACTGGAAAAGTCAAAAAGGGTATGGGAGAAAATATGGGAGAGAGCAGATTGGAGGAGGGGATATCCTGTGGGACTGCTATTTTGAGGCAGTGGGTAGGGGAAAAATGGGGAGAAAATTTGTAACTCAACATCTTGCAGAAATGAATGATGTAAATCATAAGTTAATAAAGTGTTTGAAAAAAAAGCTTAACAAGTCTCTTCTATCTAATGAATGAATTTACTGTCTCAAGGAATAGTAAACCTGACAGAGTGAGTTAAATGATGTGCTGAACTATGGATAATTTCCGGGTTTGGCATTTGTGTTAGGTTGTTAGGGAGAGGAGAATAGAACATGTGGACCTTGATAATAAACCTGTGTTTGATATTAGTGTTAAACCTGACGGTTCTGGAGATTAAAGTGGCAGGTAGTAAAATGGATCACACATAGAGAAATGTGACATTTGGGGTTCTATTTTAAGTTCCTTGAGGAATATGATTTTGTGATTGGTCTTTAAGCATTTCTGTTTTTATAGTCTTATTTGTGACTCCGAGAAATCTCCCCTCAGAGGTACCTAAGAAGGTAAGTAAGTATACTCCTGACTTTTGTAATTTTGGAAATGTCACTGCTGTCACATGTCAAACATGCCCTGAAATCATCCTGTGAAATCAATGACATCTCACCTTATTTTCAGGTTCATTATCTTCCTTGTTCAGTGGCAGAATATGAAATAAGAAGTGAAATATTCTGAGATTTCAGTTTTTCCATGAGGAAAATAGGAAGCAAGTGTGTTATATGTTATAGCCAAGGAACGACACTGGTATCGTTGATATAAAGTCAGAAGAGACCTCAGAGATTGTCTAGTCTATTGATGTCAAATTCAAATAGAAATGGGTGACACTAAACTCATATGCGAAAGCAAACCTGTTAATTTACTTTTTTTTTTTTTTTACAGGGGGAAGGAAAGGTAATTGGGGATAAATGACTTGCCCAAGATCCTTCTCACTCCAGGACCAGTGAGCTCCACCTAGCTGTTAATGATTTCATTTTAAAATGTAAGAATATCTACATTTTATTTTCTTTTTATTTATTTTGTTAAATATTTCCCAATTACATTTGAATCTGGTTCAAGCCATGTTTGAGAGTTTTATGGGCTGCGAAGAGCCTGATGACCAAGTTTTTGAAATTTTTTATTTAGTCTGAGCCTTTCATTTTACAGTGTCCTGAGATCTAGGTAAGGTAACCACCTCTCCTAAGTTCACAGAAATATGGAATTTTGGATGGGTGGTTGGAACGTAGGGTCCGTGCTCTTTCTGCTGAACTCCCCTGCCTCTGTATAGTCACATGAGGAATGTATTACTATTGGTGGTGCTGCTGTAATTCTTTTCTTTAAAAAATATTTTCCCCTAGGTACATGGAAAGCTAATTTTTAACATTCATTTCTAAAACTTTGAGTTCTACGTTCTCTCCCTTCCTCCCTCCCCAATCTCCCATTATTGAGAAGGTAAGCAATTCGATACATGCAAAACAAAATTATTTTTGTTTTTTATATCATATTTGTTATACATGCAAAACAAAAAAAATCCAATATAGGTTATTTCATGCAAACATTTCCATATTAGTTATGTGAAAGAAAACATAAACCAAAAAAAAAAGAATTAAAAACAAGAAAAATAAATAAAGTATAAAAGCGTGGTTTCATTTATATTTGGAAATCCTAAGTTTTTCTTTGGGGATTATCTTGGATCATTGTATTGCTGAGAATGGCTAAGTCATTCAGAGCTGATCATCTTACAATACTGATTTTACTTTGCACATGGTATATTTCACTTTGCCTCAGCTTCTGTAAGTCTTTCCAGGTTTTTCTGAGAGCATGCTGTTCATCATTTCTTATAGCACAGTAGTATTCCATCATAATCACATACCATTGTTTGTTTAGCCATTCCTCAATTGGTAGTTATCCCCTCAATTTCCAATTCTGTGCCAACAAAAAAGAGCAGCTATAAATTTTGCATATATAGGTCCTTTTCCTTTTTGTTCTTTTATATTTTCAGATACAGAGCTCGTAGTGGTATTACTAGGTCAAAGGGTATGCATGTTTATATATAGCCCTTTGGCCATAGTTCCAAATTGTTCTACAGAATGACTGAATCAGTTCACAACTCAAGCAATAGTGAATTTACGTCTCATTTTCCCCCACATACTCTCCAACACTTGCCATTTTCCTTTTCTGTCCTATTAGACAATATAATAGGTAGGAGTACCTCAGGATTATTTTGTTTCTCATGTATCCAATTACTAGTGAGTTTAGATAATTTTTTCATATGACTATAGATAATTTTGATTTTTTCATCTGAAAGCTATTCATATCTTTGATCATTTATCAATTGTTGAATGGGTCTTACTTTTATAAATTTGACTCAGTTTCTGTATGTTTGAGAAATGAAACCTTTATCAGAGAAACTTGCTTCAAATTCTTTTCAGTTACTTTTGCTAAGTCTGTTTCCCCCATTTATTCTATTCTCTCTCTCTGTCCTTTTACCCTACCCCTCCTCAAAAGTGTTTAGCTTCTAACTACCCCTTCCCCCAATCTGCCACCCCTTTTATAATCACTTTTCCCTCCTACTTTTCTGTAGGTAAGATAGATTTCTATACCCAACTGAGTTTGTATGTTATTCACTCTTTAAGCAAATTGTGATGAAAGTTCACTTACTCCCTCTCCCCAAATTCTGACCATTTTTTTCCTCTGCTATAACAGCTTTTTCTTGGCTCTTTTATGTGAGATATTTTACCCTATTCTTTCTCTCCTCTTCTCTTTCTCCCAGTATATTCTTCTCTCATGCCATAATTTTATTTTTAGATGTCATCCCTTCATATTCAACTCACACCTGCACCCTCTGTCTATATACACTCTTTCTAACTGTTCTAATAATGAAAAAGGTTTTATGAGTCACAAATATTATCTTCCCATGCAGGAATGGCCACAGTTTAACCTTATTAAGTCTCTTATGATTTCTCTTTCCTGTTTACATTTTTATCCTTCATTTGAGTCTGGTGTTTTGATAGCCAAATTTCTATTCTGCTTTTATCTTTTCATCAAGAATTCTTGAAAGTCCCCTATTTCCTTGAATGCCCATTTTTTCTCCTGAAGGATTTTACTCAGTTTTGCTGCATAGGTGATCCTTGGTTATAATCCTAGCTCCTTTCCCCTCTAGAATATCATATTCCCGTCCCTCCAATACTTTAATGTAGAAACTGCTAAATCTTGTATTATCCTGACTATGGCCCCATGATTCTTGAATTGCTTCTTTCTGACTGCTTGTTATATTTCCTCCTTGACCTGGGATATCTAGAATTTGACTCTATTTTTATTTTGGGATCACTTTCACGAAATGTTCAGTGGATTCTTTCCATTTCTATTTTACTTCTGATTTTAGAATATTGGAGAATATTTTCCTGGATAATTTCTTGAATGATGACTCCTTTTTTCTTTACATGGCTTTCAGGTGGTCCAATGATTTTTAAATTGCTCTCCTGTATCTATTTTCCAGATTACTTGTTTTTTATAATGCTATATTTCACATTATCTTCTATCTTTTTTTTTTCATCCTTAGGGTTTTATTTTATTGTTTCTTGATTTCTCCTAAGGAACTTCCATTTGCTCAGTTCTAATTTTTAAAGAATTATTTTCCTCTTTGAGGTTTTGTACCTCCTTTCCCCATTTGGCCTATTCTACTTTTTACGAATTTTTTTTCTTCAGTGAATTTTGTGCATTTTTCCCCCCATTTGATCAATTCTGCTTTTTAAGAAATTCTTCTCCTCATTGGATTTTGGTACCTCTTTTACAATTTGACATATTCTTTTTTTAAGATGTTATTTTTTTTCAAATTTTTTTTGTGTCTTCTTTACCAAGCTGTTCACTCTTTTTTCATGATATTCTTGCATTACTTTAACTTCTCTTCCCAACTTTTTTCTCTAGCCCTCATAATTGGTATTCAAAAGTCTTTTTGAGTTTTTCCATGGCCTAAGACCAATTTGTACTTTTCTTGAAAGCTTTGAATGAAGGAGCTTTGACTTTGTTTTCTTTTTCTGAGTGTGTATTTTGATCTTTGCCACCCTGGTAACTTTATGTAGTTAATTTTTTTTGTAGCTCTTTTATTTTTCCATGCTATTTCTTGACTTTTAACTCTTTGTTAAAGTGGGGCTATACTTCCAGGATGGAGGTTGCACTGTCCCAACTTCAGGGGTTTTGTGCAACTGTTTTCAGAGATACTTCTAGGGATGTAGAAGATTTCAATTCTTATAAGGTGCTATGGTGTATTTATTACTCTCCTGACTTTTTCTCTGGACTGTGAGTGATCACAAGCATGCTTTTCCTGTCCTGGAACTGTGATGAGTATCCTTGATCCACAGAGGCTGCAAACTCTTGTGTGCCAATGCTCCTCCTCTCCTTAGGATTTCACCCAGTTCTGAGACCCAGATCTGAGTATGGTCAAAGAAACAGAGTCCTGCCTCATTGCTAGCAAAGAGACCCCTGTAATCTTCTTCTGGCCAGTTGTTCAACCACCTTACCATCTGTGGGATGAGAGCCCCAGAAGCAACTGCTGGCACTGCTATTCAGTGGCTTGCAAAAACTGCTCCTGATTTTCTATGGTTGGGTCTATGTTGGTGCAGCCTGCTCTGAACCATCTTCCTCTCTCACCCTGGTGGGACAGACCTTTCCTGCTGACTTTCTAAGTTATCTTTGACTGGAAAATTATTTCATCCCATCCTTTTATGGGTTCTTCTCCTCCAGGAATAGTTTAATGGCATTATCTAAAGGTATTTGGATGGGTTTGTGGGAGAGCTCAAGTGAGTCACTGATTTTCCTCCACTATCTTGGTTCTACCTCATCTGTTATGATGTTAAACCTCATTTGAGTTTTATGTAATCTTTTCCTCTTCATTAAAAAAATAAAAAAAAAAACTTTAAGAAGAAGAAATTGCCTTTACAATGTAAGCAGATTACTATGAATACCTTGATGCCTTTTATCCTCCTTACTCATAGAACTTTAGCGTCTCAGAATTGGAAGAGACTTCAATATTCATATAGTCTATTCCATACCTGAGGTAGGCCCTCTATATTACCAGGCAGTGCATATCTAGCCTGTACTTGAAGGCCTTCTGTTCTTGTAAACTCACAATGTTCCAAGGCACTTTATGTACCTCATTGCTCAAAAATTCCATTTCCTACCTTGTGTGCAGCTGAAATCTGCATCTCTATAACATCCACCCATTTGCTTCTATTCTTGCATCCTGGGGCCAAGTAGAATGAGTAAATCCTCCTTTCACATAATAAATCTTCATTCAGATTCTATTATTGAGTTAAAAAGCACTTGGTAGAAGAGTTGGATGAGTTTATCCATATTGAAAGAATTCAATTCTTTTGTATATTTTGTTTAATGGAAAGCACCAAAGCAAGGTGTCTGGGAGTCAGGAAAAGAAGGGGACAATTACAGGGGACCATTAACTCCCCAAGCCCCTACATGCTGGTACCATGACTGATACCTATAAAGCCAAATTGAGAAAGAACAATACATAATAGATAGATAGTATAACAGCAAACACCTAACATAGCTAGGATGGCAGCTAGCACAGGTCCTTTGATCTGATTTTTTAAAGGAAAGCAACTCAAAAGGGGCTAAGATTCTTACTTCAATCAAACATAGATATCATTCACTTAGTTCAGGGGAAAAAGTCAGCATCCTGAACTTCAGAAAATAGAAACAGAAATTACAAACAGACAAAAAATACAGACAGAGAAAATCACACAATTCAACAGACAATAGACAAAGTGTCTAGCTGTCTGACCATTACATACAAACAGTGTTAGAGAGAGAAGCACCAATATCTGGGTTTTCAAAGCTGGGGAGCTCAATGACTGCCCGGAGTCTCATCTGGTCAAATCACACAACTCTTCCCATAAGTTAGCTCCAAAACAAAAACCTAACCTCTGGGGATATGTGTGTGTGTGTGTGTGTGTGTGTGTGTGTGTGTGTGTGTAGCTTTCTCTAAGGTCAGAGAACATCACAACCTTTCTGACTAAGTTCCTAATTACCAGGTAACAAGGTGTGGGTCTTTCTGAAAAACAAGCCTACCCTACGTAAGCTTCTCTTGTTGGGCTCCAAGTGGGGCCCATAAAGGGGCAGGGAAGATCTTCAAATCCTTTTATCATTAAAGATAGATAGATAGATAGATAGATAGATAGATAGATAGATAGATAGATAGATACATAGATAGATAGATACATAGATACATAGATAGATACATAGATACATAGATAGATACATAGATAGATAGATAGATAGTTATATCCTTATAACTAGGAAAGCTGCCAAAAGGCTGTGCATATAATTGCCTTCAGGCTATAGAAGAAAGAGAAGACATATGATGGTAACTGGATGGGCTGCTGCTAAGACATTGTGCCTTGTTATACTGTCTTACTGCACTTCTGGGCCCATGAACCAAGACAGTTTAGGCAGCTTGAGATCAAAGTAGCTCAGATATATAATAGCAAAGGAAAGGGACATTTTGGGCAGATTGTATTTGCTTCCTACCCCAGAGGTCACAGGTAGGAAACTGGATAAGTCTGTCTCCAAAGTTTCTAAACTTAGATGGTACAGATGGAGAGTGGGAGGAGGGAAAATTTGGAGAGAAGTAGGAAGGGTAATGGGTGGGATGGGAAGAAAAGAAAAAATGACTACAGTATAGATGACTTGTTGAACAGAGAAATGCTAGGCCAGAAAAAAACAGGTTGTTTTTTTTTTTCTGGACTGCACATGACCTCCAAGTATTTAAAGGTAGATATAATATGTTGTCCACCCACCACTGTCTCTTCTTCTCCCAAATAAGCATCCCTAGTTCTTTCGACCTACACTTATATGCAGTGTGCTTTCTAAATTAACAATTTCCCCTCTATCCTTTGGATACACTCCTGCTCATTTGTCAATATGTTTCCTAAAAGTTGTCACAGAGAAATGCATGCAATATTCCATACCAAATTTGACCAGGACTGAGCATAGCAGGACTAACATTTCCTGCATCTAGGATGCTGTCTCTTCTATTGAATTATTCTAAGATCACATTAGTCTTTCTTTTTTTTAATGCCATATTACACTGTTGACTCATACTAAGCTTTCTTTCCTTGGCTTTTTCTTCCCGCTGTTCCTCCCCTCTTTTCTCCATTCCTATTCCCAAGAGGTGGCATGATTGAAGTTCCTGGATTCAAATCCTGCCTTAATAACAGGGGGCCCATCTGTCTATTAGCCAATGACTTATCTTTCCCTGTTGTCAGTTAAATCATCAGTAAAGAAGGGTCAATACTTCCATCAATGTCAACAGGGGTGCTTTGAGGATTAATTAATGTTTATAATGCACTCTGAGTTTTGTGACTGAGAGGTGCTTGAGAAGTTCAGATTATCACTTAGTTAATAACAGTCCCAGTTATAAGAAAGCTGCTAAATATAGTGCTCACCCCCTCTGGATCTCTCTGACCTTTCTCTCCACCCCTCTAATTCTTTGGGGTCTCCCAAAGGAATATTCTAAATCCCTCTTCCCTGAGTCCTCCCCTAACATAATAAACCTTGCAAACCTGGAAAGCATGTAAGAGAAAGGAAGGGGATTTATTTATTTAAGTATGGCTTGTTCACTTGGAACATAATAGCAGCTGGATTCTTGCTGAATCAAGAATCTATTTGTTCCAGCAGGTCACTCAATGTTGTTTATCCATTTCTATCCCCACTAACAGAATTAGGATCCCAAACCATTGCAAATCAGTTTTCTCTCCCTCATTTTGGAAGCGTTGAGCTGAAGGGAGAAATTTACCTTGGCCATAGCTCACTACTTACTCTGGGAATTGCTGCTTCTCCTGTTTGGCATCAGATGTCAAGGTTTCCAACAGCTGAGGCATTGCCAGGAATTATTATGCAAATATGTTGACTCCATTTGGACCCCGGAAAAAATCAGAGTTTTCAAAAAGAGGATTTGTAGGGTGTCCTAGCCATGTAGGGGGATTTTAAAAATGCTTACATTATGCCACTTTGAAAAATGCAGTTTACACTTTTCTATGCCACAGCGGAGAAAGAGAGAGAGAGAGAGAGAGAGAGAGAATGAGAGAGAAAAAGATAGAGAGAGAGAGAGAGAGAGAGAGAGAGAATAGAAACCATTTTCATAGATGAATTTAGCATTGATACATTGAATTAAGACATGCCTTTGATTTGTTTACCTCATGATGGGGATGAGTTTTTCTTTCAGGCTAACTGCTGGTTTTTGCTATTTCCTCTTTCATTGGTATGCATTTGTGAGATAAATAAAAACATGGTGACTCTGGTTCAGACACAAAATATTTGAGAGCAGGCCCAAATCAGAAAAATAATGACCTTAAGAGATATTTACTGTTCATAGTTTGGTTATGATATTATTATTATTAAAATGACAATATTATAAAAATTAATGTACAGATTCAGTACCATACCAAGCAAACTAATAAAGTTAACCAGTTTCCTTTATTATTTTCCTTTAAAGTTGTTAAGACATTAAGTCATGTCCAATTCCACATGACTCCATGAACTTTGTCCATGGGGTTTTCTTGGTAAAGACATATTCTTTTCTCCACTATAACTACTTTATAGAAGTGGTTACATGTTAGGAATTTAATCACTCTTACTATGCTGACAATTCTTAAATCTACCTACCCTTCCCCAATCTTTCTGCTTACTACCAATCTTACATCTCCAATTGCCTTTCAGACATCCCAAGCAGGATATCTAGTAAATATCTTAAATTCAACATGTCCAGAATGAACCTTGTTATTTTTTCTTAATGAACTCAGATTCAGGTCCAAAGTTCTGGTGTTAGAATACAAGTTGATATGTCACTGAAGCAAACAATGAATGTTGATTTGAAATTAAAGGCAGGTTCTTCCAGGGGGAACCTGGACCTCCTCAAAGGGAAGGGAAATTGTTAATGAGGTTTTAATAGGCAGAATTACTTCCTAGGGGATTAAAGCTACCTCTGAAGGAACTATTGTACAAAAGTTAAATAGAATCTCAGTCTACTCAACCATAAGTTTCAAAGAACTCTTTGAGCTTGAGCATCGTTCTTTCTGTTCCTTAGTTTTGTTTGGCTTCCCACCAAACCCACCAAACCTGTAAAACTTTATGAAGTAGTTTTTCCGAGGACTTCGCTATGACATCCTGGAGACGTCCCGTGGCCACTCCTACATTCTATTTCTTCCCTCAATGCTCCTCTTTCTTTTGCACAAACAAAATCTGTTATTTATGCTGCAGTCACCACAATCAACAAAGAGTTTGTTTTCTCACATTTGAGGAGGAGAAAGCATATAGAGAGCAGCCTAGAAGAGAAAAGATTGCTCAGAAAGGAGCCTAGCACAGGACCTTAACATATCCATGTTATACAAGCTGTGCCAAAGAGGATTTTTTTTTTTGCTTTTTGGATGGTAATTGGGGTTAAGTAACTTGCCCAAGGTCACATGGCTAGGTTGTGTGTGTGTGTGTGTGTGTGTGTGTGTGTGTGTGTGTGTTGTCTTAGGCCATATCCAAACTCAGGTCCTCCTGACTCTGGGACTGGCACTCTACTCACTGCACCACCTAGCCACCCCAAAAGAGGAATTTCTAAAGGATACAGAAGGACAATGAAATTATTATGAAAAATACTGATGAACGTGAACATTGGCTCTCTGGTTAGGGGAAATACTTTTAAGGTTCAGTTCATGCACCAATTTCTTTATAAAACCTTTACTGAGCTCCCTAGTTACAATGCTCTCTTCCTCCTCAAGTCACTCTCTATTTACTTATCTGTTTACATGCTATATTTAGTGGTGAAATATAAGCTTCTTGAGGGCAGGGATTTTTCTCCAATTTTGTCTTTGTATCCTCTTTTCTTTGCACCCAGATGTCTTAAAAAACAGGTGAAGGTGTTTAGTAGATATTTGTTGAATCAGGATCTATAGAATATGGGGAGTTTCACTATATATCTACATATCATTTAATGGTATATTTTTCTTGTAACAAACCTGTAAGATAGGCCATGGAACCATTGTTGTTCCCACTTTATAGATAAAGGAACTTGGACCCATGTAATTAACATCACTTTCTTGAGTTTGAACTTGAACAGTAGCATCAGAAGCCAGACTGGGGTTCTGGATGTCAGCCTTGAAGTCTGCTGCTGTAGTTCAACCATCTCAACAACGACTTATGGACTCAAATGCATTTGTGATTTCACCGATTTGGATGAAGCCTCCAACCTTTCTTCAGAATTCAATCTTAGCTTTTCCTAATGGTTTCTAGAAATTGTTTCCAACTTTTTTGGTTTTTTTAGAATGCTCTATAGTTTCTGAAATTATTAGCTCCTTTTCATTGATTCTTTTTTTTCACCTGGAAGGTTGTGTGTTTTTGTGTATGTATGATGTTTCTGAAACAAAGAAGAAATGTCAGATTTCTGAGGGTATAGACATCTTCCTGGAGTGCAATGCAATTGGTATGTCCTCGGACATCCATAAAAGAGAAGGCTCAGGAAAAGAAAAACAATTCTTTTCATCCCAATCTCTACTTCCCTTTCCTCTTTCTTTGTGAAGTCCATTTGGTGTAACTTTTATCCCACAACATGTGTTCTATCCAAGGTACTATAACTCTTCCATTATCTCTTCAAAACTTAAGTATATCAATGGAGAACTGCAGCTGTTCCCCTGTCATCCTTTGCCCTTGCCATGTTGCCAGAAAAAAGGAATTTTATCATTTGGGAAATTTAAGATAAGCAGAGAAGATGGGCTGATCCTATGGATAGTTCAACCCTAACCCTGGTACATTCATTGGTGTAGTTCCAAGAGTGAGGCAGGGCTTGTGAGTATTTAACTCTCATTTATTTGAAATAGTCTCAGTTGGAGAATAAAAGCTTGCTCCTCCCTCAACCCATCTCTTATCTTATTATGACATCACCCTTAGTCTGGCAATGCCTATAGGCTTGGCTAGTTGCATTCGAATTCCTGCCAAAGCACAGTTGCTGCACTGGACGTTCTCATTATGGGAAACAGCTGACATCACTACTGCTATGCTAGCAAGAAAATGGCAGGTCATAGAAGGGAAAGTCAGCGTTGAACTTGAAGCTGAGGTGAAGAAGAAAGCCAAATTATGTTTGACATTTCATCTAACCCTCTTACTGTACTTCAGAAGGGAAGAGAAAAGCAATGGAGCTTTCACAAATCAAGAGTCGTTAGGTGGTAGAGGAACTGCCTTCTCGTGACACTGGCTGTCATTTGTATGTACTTATCTATTATTCTGATGTACAACCGAATCTGATTTCAGTGATATGAAGCAAGAGATATAGAAAAGGATTCATTAGCCAGAGTGTGATCACTGGCTATGTATGGAGTCAGATATCTCATTTTATGAAAATGAACAAATTATATTTATGAAAGATTTTAGAACCTCTTGCCTCTAGACCAAAAGTTAAGATTCTCCTCTCAATTAAATTAGTTCTTCTCCCCTCCATCAAACAAAATAAAGAATGCTTATAGCATAGGAAACAGAAGGTCAAGTGAAAACCAGGCAGTGGATTCAAGAAAATGGAAATATATTTTCCTTCTCCTTTCTACTGATCTAGTATGATATTATTGGAAATGTTTTAAGGAAATGTCTGCTTTAATTACTTTATTCTCTCCAATTCTTAAGGAAATAATGGTGGTATGTGGGGAGGGGTCGCCAGGAAGAGGAGAGATAGGACTCAGGAGATGTGGGTATGGCCAATAATAAGATGACATTCTTCTGAAGTTGGAGAAAGAAAAGGCCTTTACACAACATAATCCACAGGAAAATATGACCCTAGGTTGGATGGGCTTGTAGGGTAACTGATGGCAGCAATTCTCATGGTCTTATGTAAGTAAGTTTTACAGGTTGAACTGACTTTTCCTAATGGTTTCTGGAAATTGTTTCCAAGATTTTTTTTTTTTTAATTCTATGTGGTTTCTGAAATCAATAGCACCTTTTCATTAATTCTTTTTTTTCCACCTGGAAGGTTTTGTGTGTGTGTGTGTGTATGTGTGTGTTTGTGTATGTATGATGTTTGTGAAATAGAGAAGAAATGTCAGATTTCTGAGGGTATAGATGTCTTCCTGGAGTGAAATACAATTGCTATGTTCTTGGACATCCATAAAAGAGAAGTCTAAGGAAAGGAAAAACAGTTCTCTTCATCCCAATCTTTGTGAAGTCTCTTAAATCCTCCCTTTAAACATACATTTTGAGTATCTGTGCAGGGACTCCCTTCATGATAACTCTCCTTTATGCATTGCTGATATTGATACATGCATGATGGGTTGTCTTCAAAATTATGAAGTGTTTGGTGCCTTAACATTTCCTTTGTCTCTCTTATTCCCTTCCTTGAGTCTCTCATGCACTCTTTAATTGTCCAATGTCTTTTAGTTCTCTGCCTACTTGTATAAAATTTTATATTCTCTGGAAATTACCTCATAGCAGGTATATACTGCTTAGTATAAATTGCAGGCAATATGATTAATTTTCCTGAGGGGGAGTTGTTATTTGATCCTTATCTATAATAAATAAGATGATGATTTTTTCCCCTTTTAGAGGAATTCTGAACATTGTCAAATAATAAGCCTATATGTTTGCATATAGAGAGCAGTCCCTCAGCCCACAGGTATTTGTGCTTGCTCCTGAGTGTTATTTGCCCAAGATTCCTTTAATTAATTTTGTTTTTAAAAACTTTTAATTGTATTTTTCTCAATCACAAGTAAAGAAAAATTTTAGTATTCATTTTTACAAGATTTTCAGTTCCAAATTTTTCTCCCTTCCTCCCTTACCTCCTCTCTTCCTAAAATGGTAGGCAATTTGATATAGGTTATACATTTTCTATCATGTAGAACATATATCCATATTAGTCACAATTATGAAAGAAAGATCAAAAGGAAAAAAGTGACAAAAAATGAAGTAAAAAAAAGTATGCTTTGATCTGCATTCAGTGTCTGTCAGTTCTTTAGCTGGATGTGAATAGCATTTTCCTCCAAGAGTCCTTTTACTTGTCTTGAATAACTGTGTTGCTTGAGAAGAACTGAGTCATTCATATTTGATTATCACATAATGTTGCTGATACTGCATACAATGTTTGCCTGGTTCTGCTCATTTCACTTCCTATCAGTTCATACAAATCTTTGCAGATTTTTAGTGAATCTGCCTTGTTTAAAATTGCTTATTGCACGATAGTATTTTGCTATATTAATACACCACAACTTGGTCAGCCATTTCCCAATTGATGGGTTTCCCTTTAATTTCCCATTTTTTGCCACCACACAAAAAAGAATACTATAAATATTTTTGCACATGTAAGCCCTTCCCCCTTTTTTATGACATTTTTGAGATACAGATATAGCAGTATTATCACTGGATCAAAGGGTATGCACAATTTGGTTACCCTTTCAGCATAGTTTCAACTGTCTCTCTGAAATGGTTGGATCCATTCATCACTCCACAATAGTGCATTAATGTCCTAGTTTTTCTACATTGTTTCCAATATTTATAATTTTTCTTTTTTTCATATTAGCCAATCTGATAGGTGTGAGGTGATACCTCAGAGTTGTTTATATTTGCATTTCTCTAATCAAAAGTAATTTAGAGCACTTTTTCCATATGCCTATAGATAGATTGGGTTTCTTCATATAAAAATTTCCTATTCATATCCTTTGACCATTTATCAACTGGGGAGTGACTTGAATTCTTATACATTCACTTTTCTATATATTTGAGAAATGAGACCTTTGCCAGAGACACTAGCTATAAAAATTGTTTCCTAGTTTTCTGGACCTGGAGTCAGGAGGACCTGAGTTCAAATCCAGCCTCAGACACTTCACACACACACACAAACTAGCTGTGTGACCTTGGGCAAGTCACTTAACCCCAATTGCCCTCCAAAAAACAAAAAAATAAAGTATCTATTTTACATTTTATAATGCTCTCTCTCTCTCCTTTGGTCAAGAACCTATAACTCTCTTACCTTCTCCTTAAAACATTTGGATGTTATACCACTCAGTGCATATATGTTTGGCATTGATATTACTTCAATGTCTATGGTACCTTTTAACAAGATGTAGTTTCCTCCCTTAACTCTTTTCATTTGGTTTATTTTTACTTTTGCTTTCTCTGAGGTCAGGATTGCTACCCTGTAGCAACAATGCAATATTCACAGTGCCCAAGGTCACTATAAATATACCTGCATGGTGCTCAATGATAAAATATAACAGAATCTCCATATAGATGACTGAAGCAAAATATTTATTCAGCAACCAGAAAATCAAATCCTGAAACCAGTAAGCCAATTCCATCATAGTGACAAAGAAGTTAATAAACCACAGCAGCACAGAGAGCCACAGTATCCTTCACCTTTCCCACAAACCAATATTTACTCACAAGCCTAACTGCTTGCCTGCCATCCTTTCTCCTCCTACCATCTAGCTGTTCTGACTCCCAGCTTCCTGCAGACTCTGCTCCACTTTTCAGTAAACTCCTCCCACCACAGGCTCCATGTGATTACATTCAGCCTATTAGGGGGAAGCATTTACTTTCAAAGCAGGGAAGTTCTTCAAATTCCCTTAGGCTTATTAAAGGGCAAGGGAAGATCTTCAAATTTCCATTACCATTTGTAAAGTCAAGCATGAGCAGCTTTACAGAGGACTAGTGCTGTGAACATCTTTCAAAGTTCTGATTACATAGTACAACAAACTCTCTATTCAAATAACAAGACAGAGCAAAACATTCACAGAAAATCAAGGTACAGCATTCACAATGTTGTAACTTACCACAGAAAATCAAAATACAGCATTCACCATGTCACAGCTCAAGAACTAATCACTAAAATGGCCACATAGTTTTCACCAAAGTGGTCACATAGTTTTCAACAAAGTACATTTATTAGTCAATCACAAAACCCTTAATTCAATCACAAAGTACAAAAATCAAAGTTCTCCACCCCTAGGTCTCAGTAAATCATAATCTTCTCAGTCAGTACACAGGATCCAAGTAAAGTGTTCTTTCAGCTTGACTCAAGACTGGATCTCAGCTTCCATGGTTCCTCTTCCATGGTCCCAGCTCCAACTGTCACCTGCATTCAAAGGCAGGCACCTTCTAGCTCCTTGTCCATTTCTTCATCCAGTTCCCATTCCATATTGAAGTTCACAGTGTCCAGTCCACCCCAAGTCTTTCACAGTTCCTGTTTCTGGGAAGACAAAGCTTGACAGAGCCACAATAATGTTCATATACATTGCCAGCACCATCATCAATTTACTATCTGCCTGTGAAATCAACTCAGATGCACCAACAAGGTCTGAGAACTCAACACAGATCATCAACATAGAAATCAACACACCCACAAACAAGGTCCAAGAGGTCAGCATAAATCATCAGTAAAGTCCCAGGACTTGCAAAACCTTCCTTCAGGACTTCTGTAAACATATAACGAGAAAGTCCTCTTTCAGGGCTTCCAGTAAGGTCCTAGGGATTCTGCACAAAATACCACAAACATCAATGCAGTCAGAGCAGAAAAACAGAGTGCCAGGATACCACAAGTTTTCTCCTTCTTAACTCTGCCACTACAAGAGTCCTCTTCTCAGTTTTGCTGTCTCTAGTCAAGGCCTTTCCTTGTATATGGTCATGAGCTCCTCTCCTTCCTGTTGCAGGAGTTCATGAGTTCTAGGGTTCACAGTTGTGGAGTTCACACATTCTGTTTCTTAAGAGACTTGATACAAAGTTCAAACGAAACTTGAAGTGAAACAAGGTGTGTTAATTCAATAGCTGAAACGAGGTGAGAACTACTTCTGTGCTTGCCATTACACCATTACATACCGCTACTTTTGTTTTTACTTCAACTGAAGCATAATATATCCTGCTCCTGTCCATTTCCTTTATTCTTTGTGTGTTTCTTTGCCTCAGGTGAGTTTCTGTTAAACAACATAGTGCAGATTTCTGGTTTTTCATCCATTCCGCTATTCACTTCAATTTTATAGGATAGTTCATTCCATCCCCATTTCCATTTATGATTACTATGTTTTTCCCTCCATCCCATTTTCCTCCTGTTTGTCCTCTCTCTCCTTTTACCCTTTCCCTCCTTAACAGTGATTTGCTTCTGTGCACCACCTCCCCATTCTGCCCTCTCTTCTGTCCGCAGCCTTTGCCTCCTTTACTTCATCTCTTTCCCTCCTACTTTCCTGTTGGGTCACATATATTTGTATACCCAAGTGATATATTACCTCTTTGAGCCAGTATTGATGTGAGTAAACTTCATGCAATGCCCATCACCCTCTTCCCATCTTCCTCTCTATAGAAATAAGTCTTTCATGCTTCTTCAGGTGAGATAATTTATCCCGTTCTATCCCTTCCTTCCTTCTGCACCCAGTGTATTCATCTTTCTCATTACTTTATTTTTATGTCATTCCCTCAAATTTACCTCATACATGTACCCTCATTCTAGGTATATTTCTTCTACCTGTGATATTAGTGGTACAATTTTTAAGTATTACAAGTGTCATCTTCTCATGTAGGTATGTGAATAGTTCAACTCCCCTGAATCTCTTATGCACCCTCCATTTTTTTTTTCCTTTTCAGGCTTCTCTTGGGTCTTGATATTGGAAATCAAATATTTCCATTCTAATCTTCTTATGCAAGTTTGAAATCCTTCTATTTGATTGAATGACCATTTTCCCCCTGAAGTATTATGCTCAATTTTGCTAGATAGGTGTTTCTTGGTTGTAGTCCTAGGTCTTTTGTTTCCCAGAATATAATATGCCATAACCTCAGATCCCTTAATATTGTGACTGCTAAATCCTGTGTAATCCCAATTGTGGCTCCCTGAGATGTGAATTGTTTCTTTCTGCCTTCTTAAAATATTTTTCCTTGAGCAGATAGCTCTGAAATTTCATTCTAATGTTCCTTGAATTTTTTATTTTGGGAACTCATTGCTAAGGTGATTGGTGGATTCTTTCAATGTTTATTTTGCCCTCTGGTTCCAGGCTGTCAGTGCAATATTCCTTGATAATTTCTTGAAAGATGCTATCCAGGTCCTTTATTTGATTATGGCTTTCAGGTAGTCCAGTGATTTTTAAATTCTCTATCCCGGATCTCTTTTCCAGGTCAGTTCCTTCTCCAATGAGGTATTTTATATTTTATTCTATTTTTTTTATTCTTTTGATATTTTTGATTGGTTATTTATGTCTCATAGAATCATTAGCTTTCACTTGCCTGGTTATAACTTTTAAGGAGTTAATTTTCCCGGTTAGCTTGTGTATTACATTTTCCATTAAATCAATTATACTGTTTAAGGAGTTGTTTTCTTCAGTGGATTTTGTATCTCCTTTTCCATTTGACCAATTCTATTATTTATTAAGATGCTTTCTTTTTCTAAACTGTTGATGGTTTTCTAAATTTTTCATGCACATTTATTTTCACAATTTTTCTTTTAATTTTATATGATCTTTAAACTCCTTTTAAAGCATTTCCATCATTTCTTTTTTTAAATTAAATTTTATGTTTATTTTTAGTTTACATCTTTCATTTCCACAAGATTTTGACTTACAAATCCTCTCCCCATCCTTCTCCCACCCACCACCCCAAAACAATGTATACCCCATGCCCCAACCTGCTCTCTCCTATATCCTCCTCCATCCCCCCTCTGACTTTCCAGTAAGGCAGGATGGATCTCTATTCCCCAGTGCCTGTACATTTTATTTCCCAGTTACATGTAAAAATAATAATAATTCTTTTTGAACATTTGATTTTAAAACTTTTAATTCCAGATTCTTTCCCTTCCTCCCTCATCACCCACCCTTACTGGGAAGATAGTCAATTCAATATAGGTTGTATATGTGTAGCTACACAAAACATTTCCATAGTGGATATATTGTAAAAGACTAAGTATATTTCCCTCCATCCTATCCCGACCACCACTTGTTCTATTGTCTACTTTGACCCTGTCCCTTTTCAAAAGTGTGTGCTTCCAACTCCCCTTCCCCCACCAACCTGCCCTCCCTTCCATCATCCCCCCTCTCATCCCCTTCCACCCTATTCTCCTGTAGTGTGAGATACCATATTTAGTGTGTATGTCATTCCCTCCCTAAGCCAAATTAAATTGAGAGTAAGGTTGACCCATTCCCTTTTGCATTCCTGTTCATCCCCTCCATTGTAACAAGTTTTTCTTTGTCTCTTTTATGAGATAATTTACCCCATTCTGTCTCTCCCCATCTGCTTTCTCACTTATCAATTTCACCTTTTAAGTAGCATTAATTCCTATTCAATTGGTCCTGAGCCCTCTATCTATGTATACCTGTACACATATATACGAACACTCACATATATATTCATTTGCCCATATACTCTCCTATGTAGACCTATATATGTATGTATACACATATATCTTTGCGTGTATGTGTTTGTGTGTATGTGTATGTGTGTGTTATGTGTGTGTGTGTGTATACACACACACATTTATATTCCCTTCAACTATTCTCATACTGAGAAAAATTTCATAAGTTACAATTATTGATTTTTCCATGTAGGAATGTAAATAGTTTGACTTTGATAAGTTCCTTATGATTTCTTTTCCCTGTTTACCTTCTCATGCTTCTCTTGCTTCTTTTTTCTGAATGTCAAATTTCTATTCAGCTCTGGTTTTTTCATCAAGAATGTTTGAAAGTTTTCTATTTCATTGAATGACCATATCTTCCCTTGAAACATGATACTCATTTTTCCTGGGTAGGTGATTCTTGGTTTTAATCCGAGGTCCTTTGACCTTCAGAGTATCATATCCCAAGCCCTTCAATCCCTCAGTGTGGAACCTGCCAGATCCTGTGTTATCCTCATTGTGTTTCCACAATATTCACATTGTTTCTTCTTGGCTGCTTGTAATATTTTCTCCTTGATCTGGGAATTTCAAAACCTGGCTGTAATATTCCTAGAGTTTTCCTTTTGAGATCTTTTTCAAGAGGTGATCTGTGGATTCTTTCAACCTCTATTTTGTCCTCTGGTTCTAAAACATCAGGTAATTTTCCTTAAGAATTTCTCGAACGATGATTTCTAAGTTCTTTTTTACATCATGGCTTTCAGGTAGTCCAATAATTTTTAAATTATTTCTCCTGGATCTATTTATCCATGTCAATGGTTTTTTCATGGGATATTTCACGTTGCCTTCTATTTCTTTTATTTGTTTGGATCTTTTTCATAGTATCTTGATTTCTCATAAAGTCGCCAGCTTTCATTTGCTCTAATCTAATTCTGAAGGAATGATTCTCTTCAGTGAGATTTTGAGATTCTTTTTCCATCTGGAAAATTTGGCTTTTTAAGGCGTTCTTCTCATTGGCTTTTTGAGTTTCTTTTGCTATTTGAGTTAGTCTATTTTTTAAGGTGTTATTTTCTTCAGTCAGGTTGTTGACTCTCTTTTCATGCTTTTCTTGCATCATTCTCATTTCTCTTCCCAATTTTTCCTCCACTTCTCCTTTTTGGTTTTAAAAATTTTTCTTAAGCTTCTCTATGAGCTGTAACCAGTTCATATTTTCCTTGGAAGCCTTTGGTGCAGGAGTTCTGACTTTGTTTTCTTACTCCTCTTCCATATGTTGATCCTTTTTGTCCCAAAAAAGGAATCCACATTTGTATTGCTGTACTTGCTTTGCTTCTGTTGCTTGCTCATATTGCCATTCAATTATTTTGAGCTTTTTGCCACAGTAGAACTCTGCTTTCAGAGAGGAGAATTTTGTCCCAAATTGCTGGCATTTTCTCAGTTGCTGGAGCTATTAGTTGGCTGACCTCTCTGAAGCCTCTGCTGGCTCTGGCACACTAGTTATGAACCCCAGGACCTCTACTCTGTACAGCAATCCAGATCTAAGCCGGTTAAAACAAGAGTGATTACCTCTCAGACTTGTCTCTTGGTCCCCGTACAATCTGCAGGCCAGGAGCTCTGAAGCAGCCTCACAGAAGCAGGGGCTGCTGCATTTCAGCCACTTCTCACACAGGGGTTAGAGGCTGGACCGAATTCCCAGACCCCCTGTTCTCACAAAGTCCAAACTGAACTATCATCTTGTCTTTGGCATTTATGGGTTGATGATTCTGGATACTGCCACAGCTGCTGGTGATCTGAAGTTCCTTCAGCAGGGTCTGGGCATGGTTGTCCTGAGGCTAAAACCACAGGGACTGGGCTCACAGGATGCTGCAATGGACCCTTCCTGCCAGCCTACTGGGCTGGCTTCAGTGGGAGGTTTGTTCCTCTCTGTCACTTTGTGGGTTCTGTAGCCTGAAAATTTGTTTAGAGTCATTTTTGTAGGTATTTGAAGTAGTTATGGAGGGAGAATAAAGAATTTTCCAGTTTCTATGCCACCATCTTGGCTTTTCCCCCCTCCATTATTTCTGGCCTTAAGACTACTTCCTGTTTTTCTTTGGGGATTTGCCGATTGGTGTTTTGACATTTTTGTCCTCTTCTGATTTTGTGTCTTGATTCCCCTGTCACTATTTTATCTTTCTATAGTAAGATTATATTTTGTTTTTGTTTTTTAATCATCTATTTTGGCCTTTTTCCTTTCTTTTAAATTTGAACTCTGTTCCCAGGATGGAAAGAGCAGTGTCTCAGACTTCTTCTTCTAGGTGCTGTAGAATCTCTTTGTTTACTTGATGGTGAACTGATGTTTCCCTGAGGTCCACTTGGGACCCTCATGACTGTAGTTGCATTGAAAGGGTAGAGTGAGGGATGGCTGGCATTGCTGTAGGCTATAGGAATCTGGTAGCTTAACCTCTGTTGAGCTAGGTCCTCATGCTGTTGTCTAAAGTATGCTGAGGCAAGTGGGGTGTTTTTCTGTTCCCCTGGGGCTATACAAAACACATGGTGGTTCTCAGAGCTGGAGTCTGACCATTTCCCTGGCTATGCTGAGGCATGTGGGCATCTACCTGCTCCATTACAATAGGGTTCATAATCTCCTGTTGGTTTGCTGAGGTGGTGCTTGCTGCTGGCTTGATGGAACACTTCCTGTCCTGGACTACCTTCTCATTTACCTGAGTAAGAAAGAGCTTTCTTGCTGATTTTCCAAATTTCTTAGGCTTAAATCATCCCATGATTTCATTCCATTTTTGGATATTTCTGCTATTTCTGAATTTGTTTTGAGGTGCTATTAAATGGTTGTTTGGAAGTCTCCTATTTTGAATATGGGAGAGTTAAGATAGTAACTTACTGCTTACTCTGCTGTCTTGGCTCCCTGAAATACACCCCCCCCTTTAATTAACTTCTAAGGATCAATAGCCAAGAATGTAAACTCCTGTGCAGCAAACACTCCCTTTTTTTCTTCTTTACCATCCCTAGAATCTAATGTCTTGCATATATAATAACATATTCAACACACACATACATATACACATATGTATATATTCCATAATATGTACACGTGCATTTTATGCACATACATATTTATTAAATTAAGACGGGTATTTAAACTAGATCTAGAGATATCTATTTATCATATCTATTGGAATTATGAATTATTTTGTGTATGAACTCCCTCTCTTATCCGGACCATCAACTTTTATGTAACTTACAGACTTAAAGAATTAACTACAGTCATTGAGAAGCATATGAAACCATCTTTCTGACTCTGAGACCAGTACTTAATTCACTGTGCCACACAGCCTCTTGAACATATGACAGGCTTAATAAATGTTTATTGAATTGTATTGTATTAGATTGGAGTAGGGTGAGGAGAGCATCCTTACACATTAATATAGATTTTGATTCCTTCATGGATTCAGATTCTGTCATACTTTCTAGACAGAATTCATAAACCACCCACTGACAATTCTAGAGCTCCAAAATGCCTAGGCTGCAAAATAATATAGGAATCATGAGCAAATAATCTAACAATATTAACTTACATTCACATAGCACTTTACAGTTGCAACAAGTTACCACAAATAGGAAGGGAAGACAGTTGATCTGTCTGATAGGGAGGTAAAAATACTTAGAATTCAGAAAGCTCTTTCACACCCTAAATATTCTTAAGGATAAGAATAGCAACTAGATGTGTGATTTCATTGATACAGAAAATTACCTGGGGGAGAAAATCTTTGTAGCACATCTCTCCATTAAAGGTTTCATTTCCAAGTTATATATGGAAATGATTGAAATTTATAAGAATAAGAGCCACCTACAAGTATTAGTGAAAGGATATTAACAGTCACTTTCTTTTTTTTCAAAATTTATCAAATGCTTTATTAAATTCTGATTTACATCATTCATTTCTGCCAGATTTTGAGTTACAAATTTTCTCCCTGTTTTTCCCCTACTAACAACCCCAAAATAGCAGTCCCAAAGGGTATTCCCTGCTCCAATCTGCTCTCTCCCATATTTTCTCCCATACCCCTTTTGACTTTTCCAGTGGATCTCTATGACCCAGTGCCTGTATATCTTATTTCCCAATTACATGTAAAATAGTATTAATAATAGTGTATATGTATGTATATATATATACATACATATATATAT